>NC_143480.1:31564590-31718206 GCF_027475165.1 Benincasa hispida
TTGATCAAATGTTGATCCGGTACAGAATGCAGGATTCCAAGAGGGGTTTGTTACCCTTCAGGCATGGAATCATTTTGTCTAAGGATCAATGTCTTAAGACACCACAAGAGGTTGAGAAGATGAGACAGATTCCCTATGCTTCAGCTGTTGGAAGCTTAACATATGCAATGTTGTATACTAGACTCGACATTTTCTATGCAGTAGGGATTTTCAGTCGTTATCAGTCAAATCCAGGATTTGATCACTGAACAACGGTCAAAACAATCCTCAAGTATCTTCGGAGAACGAGGTAGTACATGCTCGTGTATGGAGATAAGGATTTGATCCTTACAGGATACATAGATTCTGACTTTCAGACCGATAGAGATTCTCGTAAATCGACATCGGGGTCAGTGTTCACTCTGAATGGAGGGGTTGTAGTGTTGCGAAGAATTAAGTAAGGATGCATCACCGACTCCACTATGGAAGCAAAATACATAGCCGCTTGTGAAGCAGCTAGAAGGCTGTTTGGCTTAGGAATTTCCTTACAGATTTGGAAGTTGTTCCAAATATGGATTTGCTGATCACTCTTTTTTGTAATAACTGCAGGGCTGTGGAAAATTTGACAAAACCTCGAAGTTATCGTAGAGGCAAGCATATCAAATGAAAATACCATTTGATCAGGGAGATTGTGCATCGCGATGATGTGATAGTCACGAATATCGCGTTGAAGCACAACGTTGTTGATCCATTTACAAAGTCTCTCACGGCTAAAGTGTTTGAGGGTCACCTGGAGAGTCTGGGTCTACGAGACATGCGGCATCTTGTCTAGAGCAAGTGGGAGATGATACTAGGGTATAGAGTATGTCCTAGTTTATTGTATATTGTTCTTGTAATTTTTCATGTATTGTACATTAGTCTCCCGAGGCATTAGGACAAGCAGAAGATTGTTAGGATTAGTGTCCTAATTATCTCGAGGTCTTGTAGTTTGTAAACTGTACACAATGTTATGAATAAAATAAGAGTTATTTTATCTGGCATTTACTTATATCCAATAAACAAAGCTCCATGGTTATTGTATGTAAACTTAAGCATGTATATGAGATATACAAGTGGATCATGCCTTAAGTGATAACCTAAAAAGGTCTGTTGTATAAGGATTAAGGAGGGATACCTGATCTTGGTGACACTACAGATACGACCTGATTTGTAGAGGTGTACAAGTGTTTTAAACTACTATAGATGGTATATCCTGACAATTCATGTGGAGACATGCGAACGGGGGTGTCCTATACAAAGAGTTTGTATAACGCCATTGATACTTGAAACTTACATCTCACCTAAACAACCATAGGTGTCATAACCTCAATCCTGAGTGTTTTGGAAACTCCTACCTTTGAGGGTGGTTCTTTGATTAGTATGAGTGAGAGTGGGTATATTGCCAACTCAACATGCTTACCTTTTTGGGGTTTTGTCTGATTTGGGAGTTGGGAACTCAGTTACACAAGATTGCATTCACTCCTTCTCCGAAGCAGGGGTAAGTAGATAGATTGCTCACTTATGGGCTAATTCTGAGTCTTGAACATAGTGGCCACAACTTCTCTGTGGAAGAGAGGACTCAGTCATAGTAGGATTATGACTTATGTTCATTAGAGGGATCAGTGGTACTTAAAGAGTTAGATGTAACTATAGAGGCATAACGGTTATTGGCCCAGTTGTACTTATGGGTGGTATGTGAAGGGTTATCGCACTGTTTATTGGTTGATATGGACACAAAATGTATTTGTAGTGGGAGAGTTCAGCTGTCGGTCTTTAGTAGAGTGACTGGAAGTTAACGGATGGTTGATCCCGTGACTAAAGAGTTTAGTCAGTTATTCACGTACCGTTGGAGCTTCAAGTTACATGTTCATAAGGTCCCCTTGGTAGCTCAATGGATTCATGTTGAGAATCAGTTCTTGGTGTTGATTTGAAATGTTTAAATTGACAAGAGAAAATTCGATTATATATGATATGATCGGTATGATGTATGAGATACATCAAGTGGAGGATTAATGTAAATGAAATTTATATTAAGTACCTTGAAATTGAAAAAGAACTATGGTTTATATGTTTCATAAGATGAAATATTAAAACTATAGGTTATAAATATTATATGTAAGTTGGTTATCAGATATATTTATAATAATATTAATATTGGATAATTATCTCTTTTTCTCTAACAACCAATTGAGTGGGAGGTTATTGGTGATTTTATGATAACCGTGAGATAAAAGGAAAAATGTTTTCCTAAATTTAGTAGATTTTGAGAAGAGTTGCTATTCTCGGAAAAATTCACTGTTTGTTGTCAAGTGGATTGGATTCACTAAACGATAGCTGAAAGAGAGACTAAACGATCGTGGTGTAACACTACATGATAGTTCACTCAGTTGGTCATAGCTAAACGATCGTGGGGCTTTTGCTATACGATAGTTTGCCTTCTTCTAGACGATTGGGCATTTGTCTATGCGATGGATTCTTGTCATCTCCCACTTGCTCAATCGTTTACATGATTGTTACTCCTCTGGACTCTTCCTCTAACCAAGTCCACACAGAGCCCACACTTTTTAATTCTCACATCGAGAATAACAAGGTAGCCATTGTGGTGCTGTCTTACTTAACTCGACTGAGTTTGAGGTTTCTGGAGGCCATTCGTTGTGTTCGTGATCTTAGAGATCGTTGAATTCGTATTCATTGTGATCGTGCTGTGTTGTGATCATTGTGTTCTAGCGTTCGTGTGTTGCTATCTTGGAGACTGTACAAGTTTTATTGATAGAGGGAGTTTGAACATGAGTCTTCAAAGGTATGTATAATCTATCCATATGGGCCTTTAATGAGCCTTTCACAAAAACAAGTGAAATAACCCAACTAATCTCCCCCTATTTCACTTTGTGGAGGAACTTGCCATTCCTGCAATGGAATAACAGTCTTCAAAGGTATGTATAATCTATCCATATGGGCCTTTAATGAGCCTTTCACAAAAACAAGTGAAATAACCCAACTAATCTTCCCCTATTTCACTTTGTGGAGGAACTTGCCATTCCCACAATGGAATAACAAAACTCAAACTTCTCTGTTGGTAGATTTTTTGTCAATATATCAAATCCATTATGATTAGTATGTATCTTCTCTAGCTCAAATGAAGCATCTCTCATCAAATGATACTTTGCATCTATATGCTTCGTTCTGGAATGAAATGTAGCATTCTTACCAAGATGAATAACACTCTGATTGAGTCACTATATCACATATCTTTGTTTCTTGAAGCCAAGCTCTTGTATAAAGTGCTTCATCTGCAACATCGCTTTACAAGCCTCTACTGCTGCAATATATTCTGCTTCAGTTGTAGAAAGTGCAACACACTTCTGCAACCTCATTTGCCAGGATGGTGCACCATTTGCAAATGTCATCGAATAATCGAAATTAGACTTTTTATTGACTAAATCTCTTTCCATATCTGAATCAGTGTACCCAATGTGTACTGGTTTTCCACCTCCAAATGTGAGCTTCAAACTGGAAGATGCTCTCAAATATCTCGTGATGCACTTGACTGCCTCCCAATGCCGTTTTCCTAGATTGGACATAAGGCGGCTAACAACACCAAAAACATAAGCAATATCAGGTCTAGTACATACCATGACATACATCAAGCTCCCAACTACTGAAGCATAAAGGTTCTTGCTTATATCTTTTTTCTTTTTATTTGTAGAAGGACTCTGTTTGCTACTCATGTTGAAGCGACTGGATAAAAGAGAACTGACTGATTTTGCTTCACTCATGTTGAAACACTCAAGCACCTTTTCCAAGTATCGCCCCTATGACATACACAACTTCTTGGATGCTCTTTCTTGAACTATTCAAATTCCAAGAATTTTCTTTGTTGGCCCCAAATCCTTCATGGTAAAGGATTTGTTCCATTGTTTCTTCAACCTATCAATTCTTGAAACGTTACAGCCAACGATCAAAATTTCATCAACATAAAGCAATAATATAATAAAATCATCGTAAAAAAAAATTTTGAACAAAAATGCAATGATCAAAATTAGTCTTTTTGTAGCCTTGCTCCCGCATAACTAACTCAAATTTCTTATACCACTGCCTCAGTGCCTGTTTCAACCCATAAGTACTTTTCTTCAATTTACAAACCATTTGCTCTTTGCCTTTCTGCTCAAAACCCTATGGTTGTTCCATGTAGATTTCTTTATCGAAACCCCTATGAAGAAAAGCAGTCTTAACATCCATCTGCTCAATGTCTAAGTTAAGACGAGCTGCTAAATCTAGAACTACACGTATAGAAGACATCTTGAAATCTGGAACAAAAATTTCATCAAAATCGACACATTTCTTCTAATTGGACCCTTTGACAACCAATCTCGCTTTGTAATGCAACTTTGAGGTTTGTTCTTCCTGTTTCACTCTATAAACCTACGTATTTTTCAGTGGGGTTTTCCTTTTAGGAAATTTTATAAGCTCAAAAGTATGGTTTTCATGTAAAGATTTCATCTTATTTTTCATGGCATCAATCCACTATCTTTTGTGCTTATCTTCTGTGGTCTCTTCATAACTCTCAGGTCTCCTCTGTTAGTGAATAATAAATATTCATTAGTGGGGTATCTTGCTGATAGATGTCGATCTCTGCCAGATCTTCTGAGTAAAACATCTGTAGGAACTTTTGTTTCTGACAACTATTCATAAACACTGTCATCTGTCTCAACCTGTTCAAAACTCTCATATGTATCAACAAACTGATCATCATGAACCTCATTTTCTATCTGTACAGAAGGTTGTGTCAAAGAAACTGAACCCACATCAATCAGATCTTCACTGTGTTCAGACTCTGTTTTATCTATGTTCTCAATGTCTAGTATTGTTTGGTCTTCTACAAACACAACATCTCGACTTCTTATAAGCTTTTTCTATACTGGATCATATAGTCTATAACCGAACTTATATTGCCCATAGCCAAGAAACACACATGTCTAGTCTTTACATCAAGCTTCGACCTCTCATCTTTAGGAATATGAACAAAAGCTTTTCATCCAAAGACACAGATATAAGATATATCCTTATTGGACGATATTCTATTCAGAACTGGTGATAACAAAGGAACACATGGTATGAGATTCAAAACATGTACAGTTGTATTCAATGTTTCACCCTATAATGATTATGGTAACTGTGACTCAGAAAGAAAACATCTCATTCCCTCGACTAATGTTTTGTTTATTCACTCAAGTATCCTATTTAACTAAGGAGTCTTACGAGGTGTTTTTTTTATGTTGAATACCATGATTTTGAAAATACTCATCAAAAGAACCACAAATTCTCCTCCATTATTGGTCATAATACACTTCAGCTTTTTACCAGTTTTTCTTTCAATAAGAGCATGAATTGTTTAAAAACCTGTAACACCTAATCTTAAATCTTCAAGGTATAAACCCAAGTTTTCCTTGACTAGTCATCAATAAACGTCACAAGATATGACACACCTCACTTATGTGACTGAGTCTTTTATGCCAAACCTTAACACTCGCTTCATCATTCACTGTATTTATACCACAATCAGTGATCTTAGCCTCTATATAATAATGAGGAATATTTCTCTCCCTTAGCTATCATAATTGAGACTTTAGTAAGCTTCCATTTACCATCAAAGAAGGTATTATAGAAACCTTCATCATCAAACTTACTTGTAGAAATCAAATTCATGAATCAAGAATGTGCTTTACATTCTTCAAAATCAGCTTAGAACCATTCTTGTTCTCCAAGTGTACATCTCCGATGCCAACTGCTTTTTCTGATCCATCATTACCCATCCTAACACTGCCGAAATCACCACGTGTATAGGTTGAAAAGAAATCCTTTTTTGATGTAGCATGAACTGAGGCACCACTGTCAATAACCCAAGTGTAGTGTTGTGCAACAAGATTTATAACATCATTGTCAAATAAGATGTAAAAATCTTCAGTGGCTATAGTAATTGTGTCTGTATCACTGTCATCGCCATTCTTCTTTTCCTTGCATTTATCATTTTTATTGTTCTTTTTAAGTATCCGACAATGCTTCTTTATATGCCTTTTCATATGACAATAATTGACAGAACTCAAAATAGAGAACCATTGAGCAAAAGCGGATCATTCCAAATTTCATTGAGAAAGAACACGAACAATTACAGTCTAATAGAAGAGATCATGCATAAAAAAATAAATTACAACATGCTTTCTTAATTAACAAGGGATAGAGTATGAAAACTTTTGAAGAACTCTTTCGTCAAGTATCCCTCAATCATTCAACAACTCCTTCAACAACCCGAACTCGAATGCAACGATCAGAACAACCAAGAGCACGAACTTAAGAATCCTCGATCACTATCGAGTGCAACTCTATCCTTGACACTTGAACGGAACAAGAACACTACCACAAGAGTTACCTTGGTATTCTCGGTGTGAGAATCTAGGAGTTGTGGGCTCTGTGTGACTTTGGATAGAGGAATGAAGGAGGTCAACGATCGAGTATGAGATAGAGGAAGGAAACCTATCATATAGACTTAATGCTCGATCGTATAGAGGAAAAAGCCTATCATGTAGAATTGCTACTCGATTATGTAGTAACGGGTAACTATCGTATAGTAAACTCGATACTCAATCGTTTAATCTATGAGATGCTATCGTTTAGTAAAACTCATTTGTTGGATAGTCTTACTTTTTGTGAGACCGATTCAATGAATCATCAACCTTTGATTTTGGAAAACCATTTTCCTTTTTATCTCACAGTTACCATAACCATGCATAACCTCCCACTCAAGTCGGTTATTAAAGAAAAAGAATAATTAATTATCATATAATTAATATATTATAAAAAAATATAATAACCAACTTTTCATATTATATTTATAACCTATAGTTTTAATATTTCATCAAATGAAACATATAAACCATAGTTCTTTTTCTATTTTATGGTATTGAATACAAATTATATTTATATTAATGTCTCCAATTAATAATGTATCAAATACATCATATCAATTATATCACATATAATTTAATCAATTTAATTGTATCATATATAATCAAATTTCCTCTTGTTAATTTGAACATTTCAAACTAACCTAAAATCTGATTCTCAACTTGAACCCATTGAGCTACCAAGGGGACCATACCTGTAGCTTGAAGCTCCAACGGTACGTGAATAACTGACTAAACTCTTTAATCACGAGATCCACCATCCATTAACTGTTGGTCACTCCACTAAAAACCGACAGTTGCACTCTTAGCACTACATATATATTTATGTGTCCATTGGATATAACCAATCAATAGTGTGATGAAGCTTCAGAAATTGCTCGTAAGTACAGCTGGACTAATTTACCGTTTTGCCCCTATAGTTACATCTAACTCCTTAAGTACCAGTGATTCCTCTAATGAATAATAAGAAATAGTCCTACTATGACTGAGTCCTCTCTTACCAAGAGAGGTGTGGTCATTATGTTCAAGACCCGTAATCAGCCCTTATGGGAGCAATTTATCTACTAATCCTTATTTCGGGGAAGGAGTGAATTCTGTCTTGTGTGCTGAATTCTCAGCTCCCCAATTAAACGAATCCTCAAAATGGTAGGCTTGTTGAGTTGGCAATCTGGCCACTCTCACCCATACACAAAGGACCGCCTTCATGAGCAGGAGTTTCCAAGTCATTCAAGATTAAGGTCATGTCACCTATGGTCATCCTAGTGAAATGTAAGTCTACGAAATGGCTAGTCTCACTATATAATACAAATCAAAGGACAAACCTAGGTATCCTATACAAAGAGTTTGCATAAGACCAGACACGAAATGGCTAGTCGCATTATAACTTCATTAATAGTATAGAGACTTTCATTTCACCAGGATGACCATAGGTGACATGACCTGAATCTTGAATGAGTTGTGATTCCTGCTTATGAAGATGATCCTTTGATTTGTATGGACGAGAGTGGCTAGTTCTCAACTCATTATGCTTACCATTTTGGGGTTTCGTCTGATTGGGAAGTTGGGAACACAACTACACCAGACGAAATTCACTTCTTACCTAATGTCGAAGTAGATAAATTCCTCCCTTAAGGACTGATTCTAGGGCTTAAACAATGTGGCCACACCCTTTCCTGGCCTGAGAGGGACTTGGTTATAGTTGGACTATGACTTATTGTTCATTAGAGGGATCAGTGGTACTTAAAGAGTTAGATGTAACTATAGGGGGAAAATGGTAATTTTGGTCCAACTGTACTTACGAGCAATCTGTGAAAGGATATCACACTATTGATTGGTTATATCCAATGGACACAAAAATATATCTGTAGTGCGAAGAGTGCAGTTGTCAGTTTTAAGTGGAGTGACCAACAATTAATGGATGTTGGGTAATTTAACTAAAGAATTTAATTAATTATCCAAGTACCATTGGAGCTTCAATCTACAGTTCCATGAGGTCCTCTTTCTAGCTCAACAGGGATTTATTGAGAATTAAGTTTTGGATTAATTTGAATTGTCCAAATTAATTGAGAGAATTAATTATACATGATATAATTAATATATTGTATTTGATACATTATAATATTATGTTTATTTTGAGAGGAATTAAATATTTGAATATGATTCAATACTAACTATATGGATGAGATTCATATAATTGAATTTAGTATAAATGTGATTTATATTAAATATCATAAGTAATTAAGAGAAATAAACAATTGAATACATTGATACAATATAAAAACTATAGGTTATGTGTTATATTTGATATAACATATAGTATATATACAATAAGGTAGATATTATTTATACATATTTTATTAATTAAATTAAATTAATTTTAATTTTAATTTAATTAAAAGGAGGGAGTTGACTCCCTCCCCTTGATTCTCTCAAAAGCAATTGTGCAGAATGGGGATTGTATGGTTGACGGATTGTGTGGTTGATGTTTCAATTGTCTTCCTCCTCTGTTTTATAGAAAAGTTTCTCTCTGGTTTTTTCCTAAGAAAATTGACATAGAAGAAAAACCTCTCCTTCTTCTTCTTCTTCTTCCTCTAATCCTTTTTCCTTCTTCCAAAATTGGACAAAACCCACAACTCTTGCATATTCTCATTCCCAAAGGAATGTAGAAGGTTCTTAAGTGGTGATGCCCTTTTGGATTTTCAATTTTTGAGTTTGAATTGTTCGTGACCGAATCGAGGGAATTCGTGAAGAATATTGGCTTCAAGGGTAAGTCATTTTCTTCCCTAATTTATTCTTCATAGCATGCTGTAAATTTACATTGTTTAATGCATAATATGTCTCTGTTATGTAAATTAAAGTTACATGAAAAACAAAATTGGGACCGATCCCCACGTATCCGCACAGGGACCTTCACCAGTTTCCTTCAATTGGTATCAGAGCCAGGTTTCGATCCCATTTTTTTTTATTACCAGAATTTAATTACAGTAGTGGGTTACATACTGTAAATTTTTCATATTGATGAATGTTTATTGAATGGTTTACAATTATGGATGTTTTCGGAATTGACCATTTAGAATTTATTGCTTTATTTTACAAAGTTAATTTGTAAGGGCCCATTGTTTTGGACATTAAATGCTATCGAGTCTCTATTTTATTGTTCTTGAGTTATTCGTTGTGATGCCGACGACATTCTGGTGAAAACAGGGCTTAAATCGAATCCGATTCGAAGGAGATTGTGACTGTACAGTGCAGACTGCACCATAATATTGCAATGTTGTGCCCTAGCGTTGCGATGTTTTGATGAGGCGGAATGACAATTTTTTCCGTAGCGTTACAACACTAGGACATAACGTTGCAATGCTCTGAGAAGGAACAAATTTTCGATTCGCCAGCGATTCGGTTCGTGGCTCAATTGGTTCTCCTCCGAATTTGCTTGGTTCGAGCGGTTTGCGTCTGGTTCGGGTGCTGAGCAGTCCGTTTCGTGCGGTTTAAGATTCAGTTCACTTGTTTCCAACTGGTCGACTATTACTTTATAATAGTTAGACTTTTTGATTAATTAAATTAATATAAATGTTATATTAATTTAATTAATTCTTTTAGGAGTCCAATCCCGATCCATAATTTCTATTTAATTATGCATATGATGTATGGTTTAAGAATTTTATATATATCATAATGTATGTCATATAGTAAAATTTCACCATATATAGGTATGCATTATTCATCCATCATTTATATTATAAATGTTATAATATATAGTTGCATAATTTAATTTTATAGCATGCTCATGCATCGTATAATATAAGTGTTATACTATATGGTTGTTTGCATCATTTATATTATAAGAGTTTTAAATATTTCACTAAAGTATGTTTAGAAGTATTTTTAGTAATGAAATGAAAATTGCATGATGCATGATTTACTTTAGATAATCTTATAATAATCATAATTTTATAAAGTAAACTATATGGTTGTTTGCATCATTTATATTATAAGAGTTTTAATATATTTCACTAAAGTATGTTTAGAAGTATTTTTAGTAATGAAATGAAAATTGCATGATGCATGATATTACTTTAGATAATCTTATAATAATCATAATTTTATAAAGTATGTCATTCGATGCAATGCGTGATTTTAATTTGTTTTATTTTTTTTTTGTAAGAGTTATAATTAATTGAAATTAGAAATTAAAATCAATAATTCAGAATTGCATACTAACTTAGGTAAAATCATTTTTTTAAAAATAGTTTTAAAATAAGATTCACATAGACCTAAGATCATAAATTTCTAATGAGATTAGAAATTAGTTTAATCTTTTTGATCAGTTTAATAGGATTAAATTATTTTTATTAAAAGATTAAATATGTAGCAAACGTATCTATAAGAGACCTTTTGTCTAAGGCTAGTTTTGTCTAGGTTGGGGTATTTAAGTTGACGGAAACGGAACATCCCTACCTAGAAACTGACTTGAAAATGTGAATTAGATAGATTTGCTACAAGCATGCAATTGTTGATTAAGGTTTGTTAAAGTGTTTAACAACATTAATCAAAATTGTTTAACTATCCAAAGTAAGTGTTACTTTTGGGAAAATTTGAACAATCACATATTAAAAATAATGCCGTATTTTTCTTAAGTTAATTAAACCCTAGGTTATTAAAATACTCATTGGGAGGAAAAAGATGTATATGATGTGTCAATTTTTATACTCACGTTTCTCCCTCAATATTCATAGCATGAGACTTATGCTTGGCCATGGGGTGGCTTGGGAGCGTCCTTTTTTGCATGGTGTTTTCATGGGTCAATATCAAGGTGAATGGAGAGAGTATTTATAATAAGTGGGAGACGGATGTGTGTCAACATGTCCTACGGTCTCCTTCATTAGTTTGCACCATGAGATCTTCTTGCACGGCCTCGAGGTGCCTTGGGAGCGTCCCCCTTCGGATGGTTTGTACAAGAGATCAAAATCAAGGCGAACTCTAGAAATGGATAGGACCACTTTAGTTTTTGCCTCAATCTATTTTTCCTTTTAGTTGGCTCATTGGAGCGGAACTGTAGGGTCTAAAATGAAGAGCCACACTTACGAGAAGTTTTAAAGTTAGTTAATGATTTCTTGAGCAAATAAATAATGACCGATTATTATAGAAATAAGAGTTATTCTTATGTAATAATTGATTGAGAGTATCTCAGTTAAGTGGAGAGACAACTGACTACCCTTTGGTGGTTTTTGTCCTAAATCACTGAAGCATCATTGCAAAATTAGATGTTAAATGGGGTTCATTTAGTTTTTGCTAAAACTGATTGGATGTTAGAGTTATGCTAAAATCTAATGTAAATCAATTTGTTTCTTTTCAGCAATAATGTCATACTGTAATTTTTCGATAGTTTTCTCTAGTAATTTGACCATTTTTAATTATACAATGTGGAAAGATTCAATTAAAATTTTTTTCGTGGTTAACGACCTCAACATTGTCATAATTACGGATTTTCGTCAAGTCCCAACCCCTGAAACAACATGAAATGTTCGTGATGCATATGGGATGTGGACAAAGGCTCGCATTCACATTTTTGTAAGCATACCTAATGCATTAGCCAAAAGATTTGAGAGCATGTTCACTGCACATCAGATCATGTAATCAATGCAAGAATTGTTTGAGCGGAAGTTTTCACAATTTAAGTAAAATGAGGTTGATGACAATGAAACCAGTAATGCCTGTTCCTTAGATAAACTCCAGTCCATATTGAATGTCAAGGGACAGATAGAGAAAGAAATTGTTGGTAAATCTAATGAAATTAATCAATTAAGATCATCCTTTAAGATGAAACTTGGAGTTTATGATATGAGTTGTGCAACTGATCCCATTACTCTCTAGAAAAGGAAGAACTTCGAAGAAAATAAATTTGATTTATTTGTCTTGGAGATGTGCTTAATAGATAATGATAATTCTGCATGGATTGTTGATTTAGGAGCTACTAATCACGTATGTTCTTTTTGAAGGAAATCAGGACTGAGATTTCCATGAGCAACGGAACAAGACTATTCCAAATTACAATCATGAATGAACATATATTTACAGTCGACTTCTAACAATCGATTATACAATTCGAATGCAGAATTTATAGCATGACTAACTATAAATGTAGTAAGGGAAAACTCTACACACATTTGCATATGCGTCTCCACGCTCTGTTGCGCGACCGCTCGAACAATCAGCAACCATGAATGCTCGATATGCACGACCGCAACATAGCACAAACACAGTACGAACACTTTGCACTCGTCCTCAACGAATGCCTCGGTCACGAACTCCTCAGCAACACGAACGACCTCCACAATACCACGAACGACCTTCAAAAAACCTGACACCACTAACCAGGTGACCTTTGTATTCTCGGTATGAGAATCCAGAGGGTGGGCTATGTTCAGACTTGGTATGAGGCAGATGAAGGAGGAAACACCGATCGCGTACACGACTGGGCAAGTGGGAGATGGCGGAGACCTATTGTATAGGTCGATGCCCAATCGTTTAGATAAAACTATGTGATCGTCTAGCAAAAACTATGTGATCGTTTAGCCTATCGTTTAGCTCGGTCTGTCACCTACAGACACTACACGATCGTTTACCTTGGGCCAGCGATCGTCTAGCAAAACTTTGCGATCGTTTAGTAACTACTGCACGATCGTTTAGCTCTACTTTGCACGATCGTTTAGCTCGCCTAACCGTCATTTAGTAAATCCGAATTAAAAACCTTTATTTTCTTTTGTGCGGAGAGAAAACTAAAATCCTTTTAGCGTTTGTAAAAAAAACATTTTTAAAAAAATAGGAAACCACTTTCCTTTTAAACTCACGGTTACCATGATCCAATAATCACCCACTCATATGGTTATTAAAAAGAAAAATAATTAATCATCCAATAAGTAATATTATTATAAACATAAATGATAACCAACTTATCATACTATATTTATAACCTATAGTTTTAATATTTCATCTCATGAAACATATAAACCATAGTTCTTTTTATATTCCATGGTACTTAATGTAAATCTCATTTACATCAATCGTCTACTAGATGTATCTCATACATCAAACCGATTATATGATATATAATCAAAATACCCCTTGTCAATTTGAGCATTTCAAATCAACACCAAGAACTGATCCTCAACTGAATCCATTGAGCTACCAAGGAGGCCTCATGGACTTGTGGCTCGAAGCTCCAATGGTACATGAATGACTGACTAAACTCTCTAGTCACGGGATCCACCATCCGTTAACTGTCAAGCTCTCTACTAAAGAACGACAGCTGAACTCTCCTTACTACAGATATATTATGTGTCCATCTTAACCAATGAGCAGTGCGACAACCTTTCACAGATCGCTCGTAAGAACAGCTGAGCCAATAACCGTATGCCCTGTAGTTACATTTGTCTACTTAAGTACCACTGATCTATCTAATGAACATAAGTCATAGTCCTACTATGACTGAGTCTTCTCTTCCAAAGAGATGTTGTGGCCACTATGTTCAAGCAATGAAATCAACCCTTAAGGGAGCAATCTCTCTACTTATCCCTGCTTCGGGAAAGAAGTGAAATCCATCTTATGGATTGAGTTCCTAGCTCCCAGATCAGATAAGTCCCAAAAAAGATAGGCATGTTGAGTTGGCAATTTGGCCACTCTCACCCATTATAATCAAAGGACCGCCCTTAAAGGCAGGATTTCCCAAAACACTCAGGATTAAGGTCTTGTCACCTATGGTCATTTAGGTGAGATGAAATTCTCTAGTATTTATGGAGTTATATACAGAGTCTAGTCATCTCGTGGTCCAGGTCGTATTCAAACTCTTTGTACAGGATATCCCCGCTCCACGTCTCCACATGAATGGTCAAGATCTATCATCTGTAGTAGTTCACAAAATTTGTAAACTTCCACAAAATGGGTCGTATCTGTAGTGTCACCAGGATCAGGTATCCCACCTTAATCTTTATACTACAGACCTATTTAGGTTATCACTTAAGGCATGATCCACTTGTATATCACATATACATGCTTAAGTTCACATAAGATAAACAAGGAGCTTTGTTTATGAGTAAATGCCAAAATTAAATAACATTTATTTATTTATTGAACAATGTGTATGTTCACAAAACAACGAAACTCTGAGAGATTTAGGACACCAATCCCAACACTTCTCATTAAGGATTTAATTACTGGAGACAATTGGTAGCTGGAGAGATGAGTCTTAAAGTCAATACTGGTGAAGTCATTTCAGTTGTTGCTGTAGGCAGACTTAAGTTATTTTTTGAAAAAAAAATGATATATATAATTGGATGACGTATATATAGTACCTCAAATCAAGAGGAACTTAATTTCAGTTTCTTGTTTGATTGAACAAAAGCATTCCTTATCCTTCTCTTAAAATAAAGTATTTATTTTTAATAATGGAATGGAACTAGGCTTTGGTTCAATAGAAAATAGCTTATATGTACTAAGACTGTTAGTTACAAAAGTCGTGCTAAATACTGAAATGTTCAAAACGTCAACAACTGTTAAGAAACTGAGAGTTTATCCTAAAGAAAATACCCATCTTTGACATCTAATGTTAGATCACATTAATCTCAATTGGATTGAGAGATTGGTGAAAAATGGACTTCTAAATAGTTTAGAAGAAAATTCTTTACCTATATGTGATTCATGCCTTGAAGGCAAAATGACAAAATGAACTTTTACTGGAAAAGGTTATAGAGCGAAAAAGACCTTAGAGCTTATACATTCAGATCTTTGTGGTCCGATGAATGTAAGAGCACAAGGAGGATATGGGTATCTATACCTAATGCCACATAAATCTGAAGCAGTTGAAAAGTTGAAGGAGTACAACGCTGAAGTTGAAAACTTGTTAGGTAAAAAATAAAAACATTACGATCTGATTGTGGTGGAGCGTATATAGACTTAAGATTCCAAGAATATATGATAGATCATGGAATTACGTCCCATCTCTCAGCCTCAGGTACACTTCAACAGAATGGTGTATCAAAAAGGAGAAACAGAATCTTGTTGGACATGGTTTGGTCGATGATGAGCTATGCTCAACTTCCTGATTCATTTTGGGGATATTGTTTATATTTTAAACCACGTTTCCTCAAAGAGTGTTTTTGAAACACTTTTTGAGTTATGAAGAGATCGTAAAGGTAGTTTATGCCACTTAAAATTTGGGGATGTGATAACTTGTAGAAATACAAGTTAATTATACCATCTGATTTAGAATATGTGGCAAAAAGAAGGAAAAAGTTGCGTCGAACATATAGAAATTGACTTAGAAACACAAAAGTTGTAAAGTGCCGAAAGCACATCCGCTAACCCCATTGTGACGGCAAAAAGGGATGTCCAAGTCTTTGTTTGGCAGGAAATAGGTCACCGCATGCGACGATAGCTCAAGGACAAAAAGAGCAACGCATTCGCATCAAATGCGACAGTCGATCGTAGATAAAAAGAGTGACGCAGTTGTGGGGATTTTTGAAATTGTACAACTTTTTTGCTGTACGATCTGACAAATTGAATGTAGAACAGTCGGACGTTTCCACCAAGTCGTGGCAGAAAAAGTAACTTTTCAGAGCGGGACCACTGACGAAGGAGGTGCTAAGGTCTATAAATAGCTATATCAATTCCAAAGAAAGCAAGTTGGTCAGAAGAGATACTTAGAGAAAATCCGGAAGAAAGATGAGATAAGTCCAAAAGGGAAGTCTCGGGAGCACAAAATTGATTCACAAGCCCGAAGAGAAGCTCTGTGCAAAGATCAATTCTACCTGGGAAACTAATCTGAGAAGGAAGTATTCCACCACACTCCTCTTACATGCCGGCAAGCAAATCGTCTCCGGTCGGGATCCATGTCAAGACATTGACACGCTTTCCTTATTTGTTCTCACTTTTTATTCATCAACTGTGTTCATTTCTAATCTTTCATTCATTTATCTGTAACAAACGTTGATCTTTAGCTTTTAATATCATTATCATATTCATCGTCATTTCTCTATTCACCACCTACATCCATCTTCCACTTCCCTCACTATGTGTAACTAATCCCCAGGGTAAGGGTTATAGATTAAGCGAGTAAGGTAATCCATGTTGAAAAAATTAGCTAAGTTTAGCTAACGCATGCTCAACGACATCTTCACCTGTGTAAGCAGAAGTGAAGATGTTAATCCACCTCTCGAAAGAAGGTTGGAAGAATGCGTTAATTGAAACAAAAAGTATTTCCAGAGATGGAAATAACCTTGTGTTCACAACGTTCATCGTTGATTCACCATAGACATATGGAAACGCGACCGATCACTGAGAGGTGTAAGCCAAGGGAAAGCGGAACATTAGTTGCGTTCTCAACAGGATTGACGAACTTGCAATGTCCTTTCCCCCCCACCCATTCTCTTTCTAACACATTTCACAAGCCTTGCCATCGCATTCCATCAAATACTTGCAAATCTTCACAGACAGTCATTTATTTGTTTATTTATTTATTTATCATCGCATTTTACTTTGTCATCGGATTTTACTTTTCCAATACAATTCATTATTATTTTGTTTTCTATCGCATATATCCCATTAATATTGCATTGATCATCGCAATCCCCGTGTTCGACCTAAGATCACTCTGAGAAATTTGCGATCTCGTTATACTTGGCGAGAGCGTAAGAAAACTTGTGACACGCGGATAACTTGTGACACGCGCATACTACATCAATGCATACTATGAACGCATATCAGTAGCATCGCATATATTATTTTAGAACATAGTATCACATTTATTATCGAGAAGCGTGATTCATCACCGCATACACATCACCCACTTCATCGCCACCATCACCCATTTTCCCATCGTTGTGGCGACATTGCATTACATTTACATTCTATTACGTTCCATCCGCTGCAATTAAAATTTTATTCAACAAGTTTTTGGCACCGTTGTCGGGGATTGGCAATTTTAGTGCTGAATATTTTTGTGATATTTTGCAGGACAGATTTCTGTGTACAGTCTATTTACGCGAAGAGTAGGTTGACGGTGCATGAGTACTGAAATAGAGCCAGAATTTGACGCCGACCCAGAGATCGAGCGAACCTTTCGTAGAAGAGCACATCAAAACCGTACTAGGCATAGAAGAAATATGGCAAACAACGATGAGAGGCTCGAGGGGAATCAGGGAATGAATCGGCCGCTATAAGACCCAGTCTTTTTGGCTGTTGACCGCAACATTCGTATGAGGAACTATGCAGCGCCTAATCTATACGACTTATCGCATGGTATCGCAAGGACTATAGTAGAGAAGAACACCATATTTGAAATTAAGCCTGTTATGCTCCAAATGATTCAGAATGCGGGTCAGTTTGGAGGTTTACAAGGAGAGGACCCGTAAGCACATCTGACCAGTTTTGTAGAGATGTTCAACATATTCTCTATCCCTTGCGTGACTCCAGAAGGCATATGAGTATATCTTTTTTTCGTACACAGTTGAGACAAAGCAAAGAGGTGGGCTCATTCGTTGGAGTCAAATGAGATAAATTCGTGGGATCAGTTGGTTGAACGGTTTATGAAGAAATTCTTCCCTCCCGCTATCAACGCAAGAAGATGACGGGAAGTGTTAAATTTTGAGCAAACATAAAACGAAACTCCGAGCACTGCATGGGTGCGATTTAGATGATTGGTGAAAAACTATCCGCATATTGGGATTCTTGATTGCGTCCTCATAGAGACTTTTTATAACAGCCTGGATAGAGTGACACAAGCTGTTGCAGACGCCTCCGCGGCAGGAGAATTTATGGATAAAACGTACAGTAAAGTAAAAGTCATCTTAGATCGTATCTCGCGAAATATGGATGACTAGGTTGATGATGGGTATGGAGGAAGAGGCCCAGAGTGAAGGAAAACGGAGAGCGCCATTGTACCAGCTGATATATTGACCACATTGGCCGCCCAGATGTTTGCAGTCACCTCGCTCCTCCAGACAATGGCTATAAATCAAGGAACTCTCTCTCAGGGTGTAGCGCAAGTCAATGCGCTAACGCAAGTGGCAACAATGAGCTGTATACAGTGCGGAGGGGGTCATTCAGTGGAAGTCAACCCTTCAAATCAACAATCAGTATACTCTATCCAAAATAACCCATTCAGCAACATGTACAACCCAGGTTGGAGAAATCACCCCAACTTCAGTTGGGGAGGTAACAACGACCAGGGGGGCCAGAGAAATATAAAGAACAATAATTCCGGGAATAGAGGCAATCCTCCGGTTTTTCATCACCAGGGTCAAGGTCAGAGTAACTATCAAAATAGGCAATCACACAACCAACCCTCTTCATTTAACACCTCATCCAATTCGTCGTCCTTGGAAGCTTTACTTAAGCAATACATAGAAAAGAACGATGCGATCATGCAATCGCAAGCATCTTCCATTAGGACTTTGGAGGTACAGGTCGAGTAGCTTATGGCCGAACTCAGAAACAGAATACCTGGTACGCTGCCCAGCAACTCGGAAGCACCTGGATCAAGTGGGAAGGAGCAATGTCAAGAGGTGACATTGGGCAGGCAAGCCTGACCGCCTACTGGGATGCGTTTGTAGTAACATTGAAAACCCTTTTTAAATAGCATCCATATCAACTACCTTTACCGCTTTATTTATCGTTTTTATTATTGCTTTATTGAAATTAGTTATTGCTTTATTAAATTAGTTTCCTTGCCTATTTGATTGCATTAACTTAATTTACTGTTGAATGAATGATTTAAGTGAACATTGCAATGTCTTATCAATATGGTTTTGGGATAAGCGTTGCGATGTTGGTGATGCTATGACATGTCAGATATGTATTGCGTCGACGGGTGTATCTTGCGTTAATAGATATACTTTGTCAAAAGGTTTAGAAGGTAGGATTTCTTCCCCTGTATAATTAGTTTTTTCGGGAATAGCATGCTGAATCGTTATTACCTTTTATTCCAATGCATTTTTTTTTATTTTAAATGCCAATTTGAAAAAAAAAAAACGAAATGGTTCTTGTACCTAATGGAACATAAGTCTGAAGCCCTTGAAAAGTTCAAGAAGTATAAGGCAGAAGTTAAAAATTTATTATGTAAGACTATTTAAACACTTCGATCTGATAGAGGTGGAGAGTATATGGATTTAAGATTCTAAGACTATATGATAGAACATGGAATCCGATCTCAACTTTCAGCATCTGATACACCTTAGCAAAATGGTGTATCGGAAAGGAGAAATAGAACCTTATTAGACATGGTTCATTCTATGATAATCTATACTCAATTGCCTAGCTCATTTTAGTGGTATGTAGTAGAGACTGTAGTTCATATCTTGAACAACGTTCCATCAAAGAGTGTTTCTAAAACACCTTTGAGTTATGAAGAGGACATAAACCTAGTTTGCACTACTTTAGGATCTGAGGTTGTCTAGCCTATGCGCAAGTGACAAGTCCTAAGAAATTGAAACCTCATTCAAGTTGATTACCCTAAGGAAATGTGAGGCGGTCTATTCTTCGATCCACAAGAAAACAAAGTGTTTGTATCGACAAATGCTACATTTTTGGAAGAAGACCACATGAGAGATCATAATCTATGAAGCAAATTAAAATTAAATGAAGCTACTAAAGACTCAACAAGAGTTGTTGATGATGATGTTGGTTCTTCATCAAGAGTTAATGAAGGGACTAACACTTCAAGTCAGTCTCATCCTTCTCAATCATTGAGAGTGCCTCGACGCAGTGGGAGGGTTGTAGCACAACCTGACCATTACTTAGATTTAATTGAAACTCAGGTCGTCATACCAGATGATGGTGTTGAGGATCCATTGTCTTATAGGCAATCAATGAATGACATAGACAAGGACCAATAGGTCAAAGCCATGGACCTTGAAATTGAGTCGATGTACTTCAATTCAGTATGAGATCTTGTAGATCCACCTAAAGGGGCTAAACCCAAAGGGTGTAAATAGATTTACAAGAGAAAGAGAGATGTAACTGGGAAGGTACAAACCTTCAAAGCTAGGCTCGTAGAAAAGGTTTATACCCAAAGGGAAAGGGTTTACTATGAGGAAGCTTTTTCCCTTATTGCTATGCATAACTCTATAAGAATTCTCTTATCCATAGCCACATATTATGACTATGAGATATGACAAATGGATGTCAATGCATCCTTTCTGAATGATAATGTTGAAGAGAATATCTTTATGTCTCAATTTGAGGGGTTCATAGCCCAAGGTCAGGAGCAAAAAGTTTGCAAACTGAATCGATCCATTTACGGGTTGAAACTGATAGAGTAAACATGCAAAATACGGAAACTAACAGAATTATTAAGCACTCTAATTACAATTAATTTGAGTAAGAAGCATGCAAACACATAGTTTCAAAGCAATAGGGTTTCAGCATTACTACCTTTGTAGATTTCCACTCGCTCTTTGTAATTTCCACGAAATTGATCTTCAATTTCTTCAGTACACTATCAAGAGAATCTTCTCTACCAATCTCAATCTTGGATTGAGTGGTGGAACTCTAAATAGAAAGAGAATTTGAGGTGGATTGGAAAGAGTTTCAGCAAAATTTTCTTTCTCAAAGTCAGAATGCACACCCTTCAATATGAGAAAATTGAAGTATTTATTCAAAATAAACATGCAAGCACTTCATAATCCAGCCATATGACACTTCAAATGGTACTAAAAAAGTGGGCTAGGTGTTTGAAGATGGAAAAATCCACTTAATCTTACAAAACTAGGATAATTTATAATTTTATTGATTTAATTTAAAAAAAATTAAATACAAATTGAATTTCTGAAGTTGAATTTGAAATTTGAAAATTAATTTAATTTTTAAATCATTAATTAAATAAATAGTAATTTAATATCAAATATTAAATTAATAAAACACCTAATTCAAAAGATGAATCCTATTCATGTAATTAATATTTAAATCATTATTTAAATACATTAAATTCTCCAAATACGTTTAATTACAATAAATTAAAACGTTAATTATATCAAATATAGTTATCCAAACCCTAAATAAAATTTGAACATTTCAAATCTAAACCCTAAATTTTAATCTAAGGTTTAATCTTTTACGAGTTAGTAAAGAGACCTTATGAACCTACTAATCATGAGATCTAACGATTTGAGATTAATTGGCTAAACTCTTTAAACCGAATTAATCAATATTCGTTAACTACCGAGACATACCATTATATCACAATAGTTGCATTCTCCTCACTGTAATTATATTTTTGTCCATTTGATTTAACCATAATAAGTTATTTGATCCTCCACAGATCGTTCGTATTTATAACTAGGTCGAAATTACCGTTTTACCCATATAAATACACCTTGCTCCTTAAGTCTCCACCGATCATCTATTGAAAAATTGGTTTATAGTCTAACTAATAAACCATATCCTTCTCCATCATGAGTAGGTAGGGCCCCTTTGTTCAAGACCAGAAATTAGTACTTAAGGGAATAACCTATCTACTAACCCTAAAATGAAAAGGAGTAAATTCCATCTTGTAGGACTATGTCCCCAGCTATCTATCCGATATTATCCCAAAAAGGGGAGGCTTATTGAGCGGTGATGTTGAACCACTCTCACCTATGCAAATCAAATGATAATCTCGAATAATCAGGAGTTCATAGTTAGCTTAGGATTTAGATCAAGTTACCTTAGGTCATCAATTTGAAATAGTCAGTTTTAACAGTAAACGATTGTTACAAAGAAAAGTGACTATTTCGTCGTCCGGTCTTATACAAACGTCTTTTGCATATGATACTCCCACTCACATGTCTCCACATGAATGATTTCGGGATCACATCTTTCTATCAATATACAAAATGGGCCGCATCTATAGTGTCCCCAGGATGAGGTACCCAATCTCAGACTTTTTTGGCTATATACTAAAACTTGATCCTCTTATATGTCTCTACATAAAGTTAAAGTATTCATGCTATAGCCATAGGTTCGTTTATTGAATTTTTTAATAGAATACAATTTCAATAACACTTTTATTGAATGAAGTCTCTACATAAATAGAATATGTTTAGTAAATACGAACTGCGAGTTTTAGGACATTCCCAATAGAAACATGTATCTAGATCTTGGAATATTAGGTTTAATACTGCAATACAATCTTTTGGTTTTGACCAAAACGTTGATGAGCCTTGTGCGTACAAGAAAATCATTAGTGATAAAGTAGTTTTTTTAGTACTTTATATGGACGATATCCTACTCATGGGGAATGATGTAGGATACCTTATTGATGCTAAAAAGTGGCTAGAAACCCAACTCAAATGAAAGATTTGAGAGAGGCGCAATATGTTAGTGGGTTTCCAAATCATTAGGGATCGTAAGAACAAAAAGCTAGCTATGTCTCAAGCAACTTATATAGATAAGATGTTGATTCGATATTCTATGTAGAAGGCTAAGAAGGGTTCATTGCCTTTCAGGCATAGAGTTCACTTGTCTAAGGAACAATGTCCTAAGACACACCAAAAAGTTAAGGACATGAGACATATTCCCTATGCCTCAGCTGTGAGTAGCTTAATATATGTTATCCTTTGCACTAAGCTTGACATTTGTTATAAAGTGGGAATAGTCAATAGGAAAGCTGTAAAAAAGGTTGCCATTCTCTTCTTGACTCATTTCTTTCTTTGCTTAAATGGCGTGTTCTTGAGACCTTCTTGAAGTGAAGGAAAGATTATACAAGAGTACCTATGAGTGGAAGCGGATCTTTCCAATTCATTATGATAGAATTTCCACATATACATTCACACATACAGATATGCATTAACAACTAAATTACTGGCATGCTTATAGATAAATAAACAAGAGAATGAGGACTTACCAATTGAAAACTTTCTTCATAACAGATTTCACTCTCACTCGAACGAACTCCTTGAGCTCTTCATAGAAAGTCAGGCAATCGTTCAACAACACCCCGGTCGTCTACCACGAACGACCTCGCATGAACAGTAGGAAATGGGGACGACTCCACCATTCAGAGCCCTTAGTATTCTCGGAATGAGAATCTAAAGTGTGGGCTTTGTTCGGATTCGATAGAGGTGAGAAGGAAAAGAAATTGTGTACAACGATCAAGCAAGTGGGAGAAGATAACGACTATCGTATAGTCAAGATGCTTGATCGTTTAGGCGAAGGACAAGATCGTGTAGGAAAAGCTAGGCGATTGTCTATATGATCGTTTAGTAAGGCTTAAGCACTAAGAAATCATTTAGGTAAATGCAAGCGATCGTCTAGAGAAGCGCACACGGGTGAACGATCGTTTAGTAAAATGAAGCGTTATCGTATAGGCTATGGTTTCACTAAGCGATTGATTATAAGTCACACCGTAAGCAATTATGTGTATATCTACAAAATGAAAACAATTTTCATTTTATTCTTCAATTACGAAAATTGAATTCAACTTCCTATTAACGCATGGTTATGGAGAAAACACCAGGCAATTATCTCATAACTGTCCAATTAATAAAATAACAAATATAATCATATTATATTCATAACCTATAGTTTGATATCATATATCAACCATAGTGTTTTCTCCTGTACTTGATGTAAATCATATTTATATCCAATTTTCTCCAAATTAATGTATCTCATACATTTAGTCGATCATATCATATATAATTAATCAATATCTTGTTTGTCAATTTGAACATTTCGAACTGACACAAAAACTGATACTTAACTTTTATCCAAGCTACCAAGGGTACCTTGGACCTATGGCTCGAAGCTCTAACGGTACGTGAAGAACTAATTAAACTCTTTAGCCACGAGATCCACCATCCGTTAACTGTCAGGCATTCCACTAAAGACTGACAGCTGAACTTTTCTTATCACAGATATATTTCTGTGTCCATCGGATATAACCAATCATGAGTACGATAACCCTCACAGAAGCTCGTAAGTACAACTAGGCCAATATACCGTTTTGCCTCTATAGTTACAACTTACTCCTTAAGTACCACTGATCCCTCTAATGAACAATACAACATAGTCCTACTATGTGTGAACACCTCTCGGGCCATGAGAAGGTGTGTGGTGCCACGTCATTCAAGCCTCGGGATCAGCCCTTAAATGAGCAATCTATCTACTTACCTCTGCTTCAAGGAAGGAGTGAGTTTCATCTTGTTTAGCTGAGTTCCCAGCTCCCAAATCAGACGAATCCCCAAAGTGGTAGGTTTGAGTTGGCGAACTTGCCACTCGCACCCATGCAAATCAAAGGACTACCCTTAATGGCAGGAGTTTCCAACTCAGTCAGGATTGAGTTCATGCTACCTATGGTCATCCTAGTGAAGTGAAGTCTCTGTCATGAATGGTGTTATATAACGAGACGTTAACACTTCGTGGTTAGGTCTTATACAAACTCTTTGTATAAGACACCCCCACTCGCATGTCCCCACACGAATGATCAGGATCAGACCATCTGTAGAAAGTCACAACACTTGTAGCTATTCCAAAAAGCGGGCCACATCCGTAGCATTACCAGGTTAAGGTTCCCTCCTATATCCATATATTACAGACCGTTTTGGTTATCACTTATGACATGATCCACTTGTATGTCACCACATACATGCTTAAGTTACATAATGACAACCAGGAATTTTAGTTTATTGGTTTGTGGTAAAGCAAATAAAACATCCAAATGTACAAAGTCAAGAAGTGAAGTAAATATCATATATTATACATCACAAGTGTTCGTACAAACTGTTTACGAACTACAAGATACGAGAATTTAAGTCATCATCCTCAACATGAAGGAACTCTTATTAAAGAGTACCTATGAGTGGAAATAAGATCGTTCCAAACTCATTGTGACATAAATACCCTTCACAATCAAACATACAAGTTATGCATCTACAACAAATTACTCATGTTTTTCAAACTTAAACATCAAAGAAATGAGAGACATACCTCTTCAAGAACTCTTCTTCACTTTAAATGTCGCTCTTGTCAAGGAACAATAACTCTCGCTGTCGCTATGCACGCCAAGGCTATTGCCCTCCAAAGCTCGTTGTTGTCTACCAACGAACGGTCTTCTATACGAACAGGCAGAAATGAGGACACCACCACTCAATAACCTCGATATTCTTAGAGTGAGAATCTAGGAGGTGTAGGCTCTGTTGGATTTGGTAGAGGGGAGGAGGAAACAAAGATTATTTACAACGACCAAGCAAGTGGGAGAGGTTTTGTGTCTATCGTGTAGATGGGTGCTTGATCATTTAGAAAAAGTTGCACAATCATTTAATAATTGGGGCTGACCATTTAGATGGTCGTTCAAGTAAATCGCTCGGGTGCGCGATCTTTTAGAAAGACTATACGATCGTTTAGGTAACCCGTCTGAGCTCTAGTTTACTAGACGATGGGCAGTGTACTAAATCGTGAAGCGATTATCCGATCTCTCTGCAAAATTAAAACTACTTTCATTTTATCCTTCAGTTATGAAAACTAAATGTAACCTCCCATTATCTCATTCGGTTATAGAGAAAAACCAACAATTATCTCATAATTGTTTAATTAAAAAATAAATATAATCTTATTAAATTATATCACATCATATGCAACATATAAACCATAGTCATTTTCTCCTCCACTAGATATAAATCATATTTATATCATTTTCCTCCAATTCATGTATCTCATACATCATGTCAACTATATCATATATAATTGACCAGTTTAATCATATCATATATAATCAAACTCCATCTTGTCATATTGTACACTTCAAACTGACCCAAAAACTGAATCTCAACTTGAATCCATTGAGCTATCAAGGGGACCTTATGGACTTGTGGCTTGAAACTCCAATGCTACGTGAATAGCTAACTAAACTGTTTAGCCACGGGATCCACCATCCGTTAACTGCCAAGCATTCCACTAAAGACCGATAGTTGCACTCTTCTCACCACATATATATTTATGTGTCCATCGGATATAACCAATCAACATCGGATATAACCCTTAACATATATTTATGTGTAGCTGAGTTCCCAGCTCCTAAATCAGACGAATATCCAACGTGGTAGGTTTAAGTCGGCAATCTGGCCACTTGCACCCATGCGAATCAAAGGATTGCTCAAAGGCAGGAGTTCCCAACTTACTCAAGATTAAGGTCATGTTACCTATGGTCATCCTAGTGAAGTAAAGACTCTGTCGCGATTATATAACGAGACTATAATACTTCGTGATCCAATCTTATACAAACCCCTTTGTGTAGGACGCCCCCACTCGCATGTCTTCACATGAATGATCAGGATCAGACCATCTGTAGCAAGTCACAACATTTGTAACTATTCTATAAAGCGGGCCGCATCCGTAGCATTACCAGGATAAGGTTTCCCTCATATATCCATATACCACAGATCATTTTGGTTATCATTTAAGTCATGATCCACCTATATGTCTCCACATACATGCTTAAGTTACAATGACAACCTGGGATCTTAGTTTATTGGTTTGTGGTAAAGCAATTAAAACATCAAATGTTTCATAGACAATAATGAAATAAATATAATATATTATTACATCACAAATGTTTGTTCAATACAGTATTTACAAACTACATAACCCAACAAGAGTTTAGGGCATCAACCCCAACACTTCTTGCAGGTGTCACACTTCTCCTCATAGACGGTGCCAATTGTTGATGGCATAATTTGGCCAAGGGAATCCACCTAGCTTCATGTCCCTTCAACAATAAATTTGTATTTTAGGAGAGGAAATTACCTGCAAGACAATCAAAAGGGTAACACACTAGTGTGGTGCTTACCACAGACACTTCAATACTTAATATAGTACTTTAGCTTTCATGTGGATGTCATGTTCTATATATAGTTGAGTCCTAGAGGTCTTCCATATCCCAATTGGAGGACGAGATCTATTACCTTTTCCCACTCTAAAACCGAACACACGGGGCTTGGAATCGGGCCGCTGAGGATGTTCCAACGAATAGGGTCGATATGGATCGGCCTCGCTATAGGGGATGACCCTGATAGTACCAAAAATGTGATATTTTTATCTTCTTAGTTTTAGGTTGTTAATATGTTTAATGTATTTATTTGATGCTTTTGTAGGTATTGAGCATCTTGGAGGTAGAATCGGTCGTTACGAGCTATTTGGGATTAATTTGGAGCAATTGCTGTTTGGGTTGATGCCCTAAAGTCTCGTATCCTGTAGTTTGTAAATAGTTTGTATGAACGCTTGTGATGTATAATATCTGATATTTACTTCATTTCTTGATTTTGCTCATCTGGATGTTTTATTTACTTTACCACAAACCAATAAACTAAAATCCCTGGTTGTCTTTATGTAACTTAAGCATATATGTGGTGACATACAAGTGGATCATGTCTTAAGTGATAACCAAAATGGTCTGTAGTATATGGATATAAGAGGGAAACCTTATCCTGGTAATGTTATGGATGCTGCCCGCTTTGTGGAATAGTTACAAGTGTTATGACTTGTCACGGATGGTCTGATCTTGATCATTCATGTCGGGGACATGCGAGTGGAGGCGTCCTATACAAAGAGTTTGTATAAGACCTGACCACGAAGTGTTAACATCTTATTATATAACACCGTTCATGACAGAGACTTTACTTTACTAGGATGACCATAGGTAACATGACCTTAATTCTGAGTGAGTTGGGAACTCCTGCCATTGTGGGCGATTCTTTGATTTTCATGGGTGCGAGTGGCCAGGCCGCCGACTCAAACCTACCACTTTGGGGATTCGTTTGGAAATTGTGAACTCAGCTACATAAGATGGAATTCACTCCTTCCTCGACGTAAGGGCAAGTAGATAGATAGCTCCCTTAAGGGTTAAGTCCAAGGCTTGAATTATGTGGTGCCACACACCTTCTCATGGCTCGAGAGGTGTTCACACATAGTTGGACTATATTCTATTGTTCATTAGAGGGATCAGTTGTACTTAAGGGGTGAGATGCAACTACAGGGGCAAAACGGTAAAGTGGCACAACTGTACTTACGAGCATCTGTAAAGGGTTATCGTACTCATGATTGGTCATATACGATGGACACAAAAATATATCTATGATAAGAAGAGTTCAGCGTTCGGTCTTTAGTGGAATGCTTGGTAGTTAACGGATGGTGGATCACGTGGCTAAAGAGTTAGTCAGTTGTTCAAGTACCATTGGAGCTTCGAGCCATAGGTCTATAAAGTCCCCTTGGTAGCTTGGATACAAGTTGAGAATTAGTTTTTGGGGCAGTTTGAAATGTTCAAATTGACAAGAGGGAGTTTGATTATATATGATATAATTGAACTGGTTAATTATATATGATATGATTGACTAAATGTATGAGATACATTATTTTGGAAGAAATTGGATATAAATATGATTAGGTAGTTATAAAAGAAATGGCCGAAGTTTATATATGATATATGATATATGATATTTATATATGATATCAAACTATAGGTTATAAATATAATATCATTATATTTATTATTTTATTAATTAAGCAGTTATAAGAGAATTGGCCGAAGTTTTCTCCGATTTTGTGCAATAGTGGGAAGTTCAATTCACTTCTAGTAATTGAAGAATAAAATGAAAATAGTTTTCATTTTGTAAAAGACACACGAATTTTCTCACGGTGTGAAAGTCTTGTATCGCTTAATGTTGAGAGCCTATACGATAGTGCTCGCCTACTAAATGATCGCACACCCGCGTTTCCTAGACGATCGCCCGTGACTTCTTAAACGATCGCTTACCTTTACTAGACGATCGCTTAGTACGCCGAGCATAACTAAACGATCGCTTGCCTTTTGATAGACGATCACTTAGCTATTACTACACGATTGTGTACCCCGACCTAAACGACCAAGAACCCGACTATACGATAGTCTCTCTTTTCTCCCACTTGCTTGTTCGTAGTACACGATCACCTTTCCTCCTCCCCTCTACTAATTCCATCAAAGTTTACCCTTTTGATTCTCACTCTGAGAATACTGAGGGATTCGAGTGGTGGTGTCGTCCTCATTGCCTTTTGTTCGTGCGCTATTGTGCGTGTAGACGATCGTGGTGGTGCTACGCAATTGCTTGCTGGACAGCAGGAGCGTGAGGAATTAGTTCACGATGAGACCGAGTTCTTGTGAAGAAAGTCTTCAACTGGTACATTCTCTCGGTCTTTGGTTTTGATCTTTTAAAGCATGCCAGTAATTAGTGTTTTCAATGTATATATGTATGTTAGAATGTATGTGTGGAAATTCTGTCATAATAAAATTAGAAAGATCTGCTTCCACTCATAGGTACTCTTGTTCAAGAGTTCGTTCAATTAGGAGCTAATTTGAGCAACCGGACATCAAAAGAATGTGAACGGGAGAAAACACCCCTGGATAGAGCGTTGATACCTATAAGGCAGTAGCTACTCGTTACTAGAGAGCATAATAGCATTGCAATTCTACTTATAGCATTGCAATGCTCCAATTTTTTTTTTATCCATGCAGTGTTGCAATGCTAGTTGCAGCGTTGTAATGCTGCGACGACTGCTATATAACGCCATTTTTCTTTTTAAGGTAGAGGAATCGAACCCTAATCGGCTTCTACTCCAATTTTCTCCTCTTCTCACATCTCTACTTGTATTTTCTCCTTTTTTTCTCTCCATTTCATATAACTAATGGAATGATGTTAGGATTTGTCTTCTCCATCTCCATGAGAAGGTAAGTTCTAGCTATTTTCTAGTTCAGGGGATTTTGGAACAATGTAGTTTTTGGGAGTTCTTTCTAAATGTAATCTTTTTATTCTTGTTTATGGGTTTCAATTCGAATTTAATGTTTATGAATTGCATGATTTTAATTGTTGATTGACACCCAATGATTTTGTTATGTGATTCTAATGCTTGAAGATTAGCTTGTAATATGTGACATGAAATTATAGGTTAATCCCACTTGAAGCAATAGGTTAGTTAGGCTTGCGATTTATTAGGCCTACGATATGTTTCCTAAAAAGAATAGTATTGCTCCTATCAACCTAGAGAGAAATTGTATTGAATGTTTGATTAGACGTTGGAAGTCGAACACTCATCTTAGCGTTATCCCTAGAACTTAATGTGATTCATTAATTTGTATGGAGCGGATTCGTTTTTTATTCATGTTGATTAATTAGGCAATTAGGACCATTGATTAGGATTTCAATCAATTGGGTTAGGTATAATGAAGAAACTAAAATTTCATTTAAACAACTCGATGAACAAGAATTACATTGGTCAAATTCAATTCCCTTAAGTTAGGTCATTTCCTTTAATTGTATTTCTATCTTTTCTATCTCGCATTTTATTTTCATGCACTTTCAATTATTAATCTACACCAAACCCCAAACCCCTCCCCGCCTCTTATCACTTTAACTTGAAAACACGTTCGATGAACTAATCTTCCGCACTTCCGTGAGGTTCAACCGCGGACTTGCCGCTTATACTACTAGTTAGTATAAGTAGTTTGTTCGGTGATTTATAAATTTTATTTATTTAGCAAGGGTTTACGGACAACAGTAAACTCGACCCTACCAAATTGGCGCCGCTGCCTAGGAAGCCAATTAGTTCTTCCTTGTTAGTTTTTAGTTTAAGTTTCTTTTGCATTGATTTTTTTTTTCTTTTTGTGTCAGTTAAGCGTGACAGAATTTTCAAATCAATCTTGGACATCCGAAAGCCAAGTTGAAAATTCTGATAACGAGGTAAGTGGCCTTCACCATGAGCTTGCCGAGTTGACTTCCTTGGTTAGCCACTTGATGAAAAGGAGATCGCAACAAGTAGAGGTATGCCAACATAAGGTTGCAGTGGATGCCAACACCATGTGGATTCACTGAGGAAGGGTATTATGGTTATATGGACTACGTGTCTCATCATCCTATATGGTAGGAGTCCTTTGACCATGGATACTCAAGATGGCAACAGAGCTTTAGTGGCCAAGATTTCATAGCACCACACAAGTCGAATCATGCTTAGTCTTTAGGGTTAGTTAAGTCTTTAGAGGCTTTGGTTATGGAGCTTGCTGACAGAGCTTTCAAGTTTGAGCAGGATAACCTTCGTAGGCGGCAAGAGTTCGAGCGCATCCAATAGGAGAGTTTTCGCCATGAGGCCGAGGGTAGGGCTGACTTGCAAAGTCTGAGTGACCTTGTTGCTCAACTTGCAACTTTAGTTGGGAGGCTGAACGAGCCCTAGCCAGACCATTCCTGTGATTTTCCAGAGGTCCAGAGGCATGAGCTAGTCAATGTTGACACGGTGGAGGAGTAGGAACCACTTCCTGGAGATTTGTGTCCAGGTATGACATTGGAGTTCTCAATTTATGAACTTGCTAATAGTACTCTTTAGTCCCAGCAGGATCTTCAAGCTCAGTTATAAAGATTGATCGTCCAAGTTGCCTAACTGACTTTGGCCTTACAGAGACTAGAGAGCACACCAGAGTAATCCATCGTACGTACCTCAGAGGCCAAGTTCCCTGTGGAGTGCTACTACTCTAGTGATGATAAGGACGTCACTCTATGCTTGCCAGTTTGAGAGGTTAAGGAGAATTTAGAGCCCTAAATCTGATGAGACCCGGGAAATAGAGTTAGAGGCCAAAAGACCTCGCCCTGTTCTGACTCCTGATATTTCGTATATATGCGAATTTTGTTCCTCTAGTCCTCATAAATCTGTAGAGTCTTTTTTTTTACTCTTTTGGGTCACTTGAGTCTTTTGATTCTTTCTTTTACCTTTTTTGCCATATACTAGAAAACTAAAATTCGACCTGTCTAGTTCTCTTTAGAAGATGAGAAACTTTATTGCCTTACCAGGGTATATTGACTCATCCAGGAAGGATCAGAGAAATACAAAAATTTCTATGTAACTTGACAGGGGACAGATCACGTCGAGCAATCAACATTAAAAATTTACCCTTCCTGGAGGGAGCCAGGTGATAAAATTTACTGCTTTCTAGTTTAACTTATTGTTTTTCTTTTGTAGGATCTTTCCCTTTGCCTAAAGAAGAAGAAGATCAATTTAAGGCAGTCCTCTTACCACCATTTCATGTGCAGAAATATCATTAGGGGAGGTTTTCTGTTCCCTTGACTATTTTATTTTATTGGGCTTAGATTAGAGATATATTGGGGACAATGTATCATTTTAAGTTGGGAGTGGGGTATGTTTTAACTGTTAGGATCCTTGAGCGTTGTGTTCGGACGATGTTTGTGTACTTAATTTGCTTGCTTACTTTCTTGCTTGGTTTTGTATTATTGTGCTTATATTTTTTTTTTGTCACCCTGAAAGACCTAAGTGGTATGTGTTAAGTGACTAAAAGCTCAACCTAGTGATGCATGCCTAAGTTTTTACCAAACTCTTGATATGTATTGTAAAAGCCAAGTGTAAACTATGTAAAAAGCAAGTGTGTAAAAGGCAGAGTGTGTTGTAAAGTAAAAGCAAGTTGTTTGTTATTTTTGAAGGGGATTACTCCTCTTTCATGGGGTTATGATTAACTTGAGGCGGCTATGACACGCGTAGTTTCCCCTTGAGCTAAATTATCCTAAGGAATGAGTAAGCTTCGGCACCTTGTTAGGAGACATTGCTCGTAGTTAGATGACCTGCATGACACCCGTGTGGGCAAGTCAAAACGAAAGTGATGTGTCTAGATAAAAAAAAAAAAGAGAGAAAAAAAAAATAAAAGTTTGGTTTCTTTAAGTGTGTTATTACAAAGTTAAGTCTAGGAAGCTTGGCTCTTGAACCTCCAAACCAATGTAGGGGGGAAATAATTGAGGGTCCTATAAAATGTTTCAAGTTTTACGATCTTAATTAGTAAGGCTTTTGACTCACTCATGCATGAAAAGTTTATAATCATTTTTAAATGTGCTTCATTGATTGATTGTAATCTAATTTCCTTTTTTATTCCAAATCTCATCCTTATAGACTGTTGAGACTAGATTAACGATCTTTGTGATGGAGAAAGCATAATTTTCTATGTGGATGTGTAATTCTACCTTGCTCGAGGACGATCAAGAATTAAGTTGGGGGTGTTTGATAGCATCGAAAATGTGTTATTTTCCTCTTCTTAATTTTAGGTTGTTACTATGTTTAATGTATTTATATGATGATTTTGTAGGTATTGAGCATCTTGGAGGTAGAATCAGTCGTTACGAACTATTCGGGGTTAATTTGGAGCAATTAAGAGCTAATTTGAGCAACCGGACTTCAAAAGGACATGAACGGACGAATAACACCCCTGGACGGAGCGTTGCGCAACGTTTCAAGGCAATAGCTAGTCGTTGCTGGAGAGTAGAGTAGTGTTGCAATGCTCCTGTTTTTTTTTATCTGCGTAGCATTGCAATGCTGCGACGACTACTATATAACGCTGTTTTTCAATTTAGGGCAGAGGAATCAACCCCCAATCGACTCATACGCTGATTTTCTCCTATTGTCACCTCTCCACTTGTATTTTTCTCTTTTTTTCTCCCCATCTCATGTAACTAATGGAACAATGTCGAGATTTGTCTTCTGCATTTCTATTGGAAGGTAAGTTCTAGCTATTTTCTAGTCTAGGGGATTTTGGAACAATGTAGTTTTTGGGAGTTTTGTTTGAATGTAATCTTTTTATTCTTGTTTATTGGTTTCAATATGAATTTTGTGTTTATGAATTGCATGATTTTAATTGTTGATTGATGCCCAATGATTTTGTTGTGTAATTCTAATGTTTGGAGATTGGCTTGTAATATATGACATGAAATTATAGGTGATTTATAAATTTTATTTGTGTAGCAAGAGTTTAGGGGCGGCAGTAAACTCGACGCTACCAGTCCTGGACCTTGACCTCGAGATTGAGGCAAGCCTTGGGCTCTAAAAGCCCACATTAGCCTCGGCCTCGGCCTCCGAAGTCGAGGCGGGCCGAGCTGGCTCTTTGGGGCACAACGTATCTTCCCTTCATTTATTGGAACTCTCTTGGGTCTGCTTTTCAACCCGTCTCAGGTTCGTTTCCTGGCTGGATAACTCTTTTGGTTTGATTTTGACCTTTGACCTCTTGCTTGTCGAAAATTGCCTATAACAATGAGTATAGTTTAACCTAATTTAAAATACCAAGGGGCATTTAATACATATTTGGCATTCAAAATTTTAATAAAAAAAGTACAAGGTGGCTGAATGGTAAACAATAATTAAAAAGTTAGTTTGGATATGAAATGATATTAATTATTAATAATGTGGTATTTTTGGAAAAAAAAAGTGGAGTGATGTTAAAAGAAAGGTGATGGGGGGTTTTGGTTTTGACGTGGGAAATGATAAAATGAATTTTGTGTACGGAAAGGCCGGTCGTTGAAAGAGTCGGTTGCAGTAAATGACATGGCCGACATCGTTCACGTCAACTCAACGACAAGACCTTCTTCTTGCAAGTCTTAATCAACCTCGTCATGCAATTAAATTTTCTACCATCAATTCTATTCCCTATTTTTCGGTTTGGCACGAGCACGATAGCTCAAGCTTAAATACTATTTGGCCTATCGACTTCATAAATTACTATCAATCAATTTTAATATTGTTGATATTAAAATTTGCACATTTTCGAAAAATTTCATATTCTCATTTATCTTTTTTATACACTTATTGAGGAATTCTATGTTCCATTTCAAACATCAACTTTTCACCTCTAATATATTAACTCTAAACTTCATATTCAACTCAACATCCAAATACCAATAAATATGGTTGAAGTAAATTATCATAGATTGGTTTGACAGTCAATAAAAGTTTAGGGTTTCTTTTCAATGATGGATCCCAAATTTTGTTTAGAGAGTTAATTTAAAGCTTCGCAAAACATGAAAATGAGTAAAAAAAATAAATTACAAATATAGTTTATGAACTTTCAATTTTATGTCTTATAGATTAGTGAAATATTTCTAAACTTTCCACCGAAATTATAAGAAAAATAACAACATTTTAACTATATATTTCACCAAGGTCAATCTGGAAGAATTTCAATTTTTTTTGGCTTTAGCTTGACTCACTTTCCTGCATATTACTTATTTCAAATCCAAATCCGCCCTTAAAGTTGGTGGTTTTTATACTTTAATGATATAATTAGTTTCCATCTTTTCCATGTTTACATAATCATTAAATATATTTTCTTTTAGTATTTGACTACCTTAATGGATAGTATTTTTCCTTAATCATTTCGTTAACGTGTGTAATTTTTGTTGATCAAAATATTTGAAGATTTGACAATCTATTTTTTCGCATTAATTGGTGATTTTTTTTTTCTTTAATGGTTGTCCTTGTCATTATCAACATTTAATTTTCAAAATTGAAAATTTAATTTTGAATAATTCTTTTTCATACCATCTTTCTCTTGTGCATATTAATTCAACATATATACCAAGGTTTTTTTTTTTTAACTTTGAATTATATATCTCATAATATAAGTATACTATTCATTTATGAAATATAAACAAACAAGAATATATACCTAGAATATATCCCAAATTTATTGAATATAAACATGAAATGAAACAATAATATATACTATTTATAGAATTGTTTGCTATCCTTACATTTGCCGGAGAAGCAACCATCTTGTTGACTTTCAACTAGGAATTGGTTTTTCCTTTTGTAGATATACAGAAAATATAACCCAAATATGTTTTCCTTTTATTCATTTTCAAATTTGTGATGATTACAAAAATACTACAATAGACAAAATAGTACTTTGAAAGATGACTTGACTTAGCCAATGATAAAGTTGATATTTCCTCTTTGTTATATGTTTATCATTTTCCACTTTGATTAAAATAGTATGCATCTCAAGCATAAACTATTATCACCTACATTGTATCAACCTATAGACTATAATAATCACTAAGTGTAATAACTAATCAACATCCTAAACATCCCTTTTAATTCTTCATTCTTCCTTCTTTATTTTACATACCTTTTGAATGAAATTGCTGTAAGAATAAACAATTGGCATGCAAAAACAATTTGGATCTTAAACACTCTAAGTTTCATTAATTTTAAAGATAAAACATGCATGCAAATAACTTTGAAATTTGGGTTTAAGTTACAAACTTGTAGTTCCAAATTGACCACCAATTCTACTCCAATCTTTTTACAAATCGGTTGTGAACCACCACGAGGGTCTTTTCGACTATTCTTCGACCTTAGAACGAGATGGTGGGATCCAGTGAGTGACTAAACTAGGGATGAGTTTAAAATAGAAATTGAGGACTTAAATTCTAAAACTCTTTTAGAATCCCTAAGTTATCAAGAAGATTTTGGTTTTCAACTAACTTGAAAATCACTAAAAATGACTAGGAAATTTAATCTTTTTCAAAGCATCCTATTTATAGAGTAGTTACATGCAATTCATGCAAATTTGAGTTAACCAAATTCTGACACTTTAAAATACACTCAATTTAGTAGGATAAGTGGCATTTTGTGAATCAATAATTTTCCAAATGAATTACTCACTATTTCACTAAAAGTTGGAGTTTTCCACTAAAAATTATTTTTGGATCTTTCCACTAAGTGAAGTCAACATTTTGACTTTTGAGTATTTTGAAAACAACATTTGACTTTAGTCAAATTTTAATTCAAAACTAATTTTGGAATTTCCCACTTAGTAAAGTCAACTTTTGACCTTGACCTTTAAAACTTGGTAAGGTCACCATTTGACATTGACCAACTTTGATTAATTCCATTTTAATTTTAAATCAAATTAATATTAAAAAATTCATCAAACAATTTAAATAATTTAATTTGATATTCAATTATTAAATCCAACACTAATCTCGATAAATCCTTATTCATAGTTTTGATATTTAAATCTTATTTAAATATCTCCACCTCTCTCTTTATCATTCAATTCCTGATCGAATGGTACACCATTAAATATATCGCATATATTTAACGCTTATTCCCTAAATAGAATATGAACACTTCAAACTCACCCGTCACACTGTTCTGAGGTTTAGTTCGATATGAGCTAGCAGGGAGACCTAATGAACCTATAGATCATGAGATCCAATGATTCGAGATTAATTAGCTAGACTCGTTTAACTGAATTAACTAACATTCGTTAACTAGCGGGATAATCCACTAAAGCACAGTAGTTGCACTCTTGTCACTGTAGATATATTTCTGTCCACTTGATTTAACCATGATCAGTAAGTCGATCCTTCACAGGTTGTTCGTATTTACAGCTGGGTCAAAATTATCGTTTTACCTCTATAATATATCTTACTCCTTAAGTGGATTCACTGATGAACAATTGGTTTATGGTTCTATTAGTAAACCAAGTCCCTCTTAGTCAAAGAGAGGGTGGAGACCCTTGTTCCAGACTAGGAGTCAGTATTTAAAGGAACAACCTATCTGCTAACCCTGAAATCAGATAAGAGTGAATTTCATCTTGCAAGACTATGTCCCCAACTATCTACCCAGTCTTACCCCTAAAATGGGAGGCTTATTGAGCGGAGATGTTGAGCCACTCTCACCCATGTAGATTAAAGGATAATCTCGAATAAACAGGAATTCATAATTAGCTCAGGATTAAGATCGAGTTACCTTAGGTCATCGAAATGAAACAGTCAGTTTTAATAGTAAATAACGTTATAAAGATAATCATATTGAATATTTGACAAGACATTCCATACCTTGCTAACAAAATCGATCCTTGTTTACCAAACATTTCATGGTATGGTCTCATGCAAACATTTTTTTTCATAGGATGTCCCCACTCGCATGTCTCTATATGAACGATTCAGGATCACATTGTTTGTTTTAAATAGGGCCGCATCCATAGTGTTTCCAAGATAAAGTACCTAGCCCTATCCCTATACTTATAGACCGTTTTGGCTATATACTCAAACTTGATCCACTTTTATATTTCAACATAAAGTTTAAATATTCATGCTATAGCTAGGGGTTCGTTAGTTTATTGGATTTAGGCTTTGATAAGTGAAATTTATATATTTAATAACAGCTTTACTTAATATACCTCAATATTGGAAAATAGATTATGTTTAATGTTTACAAACTGCGAATTTTATGACGAAGTCCCTCTCGAGCAAGGAGAGGGTGTGACGACATTGTTCAAGCCCTGGAATCAGACTTAAGAGATAAATTTATCTACTGTCCCTAAAATTAGGGAAGGAATGAATTCCATCTTGTGTAGTTGAGTTCTCAGCTCCTCAATCAGACAAATCCCCAAAATGGTAGGCTTGTTGAGTCGGCGATCTGGCCACTCTCACCTATACAAATCAAAGTACCGCCCTAATAGGCAGAAGTTCACAACTCACTTTGGATTAAGGTCATGTTACCTATGGTCATCCTAGTGAAATGAAAGTCTCAATTATGAACAGTGTTAAATAAAGTGACTAATTATTTCGTGGTTTGGTTTTATACAAAATTTTTGTATAGGATACCCCCGCTCGCATGTCTCCACATGAATGATCAAAATCAGATCATTTGTAGCACTTTACAACATTTGTAACATCTACAAAGTGGGTCGTATCCATAATATCACTAGGATAAGGTATCCCTCATTTATCCATATACTACAAACCATTTAGGTTATTACTTAAGGCACGATCCACTTGTATGTCTCCACATACATGATTAAGTTACATAAAATAACCTCGGATCTTAGTTTATTGGATTGAGTAAATGCTTATAAAATAACACTTATTTTGTTAATAACAATATATTTATAGAGTTTACAAACTACGAGACTACTAGGAGATTTAGGATACCATTTCCAACATGGCTAGCGACCCAATTTCAAATGAAAGATCTGGGAGAGACTTAGTTTGTTCTAGGTATTCAAATCTTTCAAGATTGAAAGAACAAAATGCTTGCACTGTCTCAGGCGTCGTATATTGACAAAATGCTTGTCAAATATTCAATGCAAAACTCCAAGAGGGGCCTATTGTCTTTAAGGCACAAAGTTACTTTGTCTAAGGAAAAGTGTCCTAACAAACCTTAAGAGGTTTAGGATATGAGACGGATCTCTTATGTATCTGTCGTAGACAGTTTGATGCATGCGATGTTATATACTAAACTTAACATCTGCTATGTAGTGGGGATTGTCAATAGATATCAGTCTAATCCAGGATTAGATCACTGGACAGTCATTAAGAACATCCTTAAGTATCTACAGAGAATGATCGACTACATGCTTATGGTTCTAAGAATTTGATCCTTATGGGATACACAGACTCTGATTTACAGACTGATAGGGATTCACAGAAATCCACATCAGGATCAATGTTCACTTTTAGTGGAAGAACAGTAGTATGGCGAAGCACCAAGCAAGGGTGCATCATGGACTCCATCATGGAGGTTGAGTACGTAGCGGCTTGTGAAGCTGCTAAGGAAGTCATTTGATTCAGGAAATTCTTGACTAATCTGGAAGTTGTTCCAAACATGTCAAAGCCCATCACAATTAATTGTGATAATAGTGGTGTTGTGACTAATTTTCGAGAGTTTAGGAGTCATAAGCGCAACAAGCACATAGAGCGGAAGTATCATCTCATCCAAGAGATCGTGCATCAAGAGGACATGATTGTCACACAGATAGCTTCGGAGTACAATGTTGTTGATCCATTTATGAAGGTCCTCACGGCTACAGTGTTTGAGGATCACCTGCAAAGTATGGGTTTATGGGACAGAACACGGCTGAACTAAGACAAGTGGGAGATCTTGTACTGGGCATGTTATACCTTAGTCTATTGTTTTATGTACTTGTAATTTATTATCTTGTACACCCCACTAGCTTTAGGATAAGTGGGAGATTGTTGGGTTGATGTCCTAAATCTCGAGGGTCCTATAGTTTGTAAACTTTGTATGAATAAACTTTTATGTGATTAATAATATATGATATTTTATTCACTTTGTCTATAAAATATGTGATATTTTAGTTGCATTAACTACACACCAAGAAACTAACATCCAAGGTTATCGTTGTAACTTAAACATGTATGTGGAGACATACAGATGGATCATGTTTAAATGATAATCTAAATGGTCTGTAGTATATGGATAAGGTTGAATACCTTATCCTGGTGACAATACGAGTATGACCCGCTTTGTAGATGTTATAATTGTTGTAAAGTGCTATAAATGATCTAATCTTGATCATTCATGTATTAGACATACGAGCGGAGATATTCTATATAAATGAGTTTGTATAAGACCAGGCCACAAAATGTTTCGTCTCATTATATAACACCATTCATAATAGAGACTTTCACTTCACTAGGATGACCATAGGTAACACGACCTGAGTCTTCAGTGAGTTGTGAACTCCTGCCTATGAGGGCGGTCCTTTGATTTGTATGGGTGAGAGTGGCCAAATTGCCGACTCAACAAGTCTACCATTTTGGGGATTTGTCTGATTGGGGAGCTGGGAACACAGTTACACAAGATGAAATTCACTCATTCTCCAAAGCAAGGGTAAATAGATAAATTACTCCTTTAAGGGCTGATTCCGGACCTTGAACAATGTGGCGCCATATCCTTTCCTAGCCCGAGAAGGGTTTAGTCATAGTAGAACTATGATCTATTGTTCATTAGAGGAATCAGTGGTACTTAAGGAGTTAGATGTAACTATAGGGGCAAAACGGTAATTTGCCCCAGATGTACTTACGAGCAATTTGTGAAAGGTTATCGTACTGTTGATTGGTTATATCCAATGGACACAGAAATATATCTGTAGTGTAAAAAGTGCAACTATCAGTCTTTAATGGAGTGTCCGACAGTTAATGGATGGTGGATAATGTAATTAAAGAGTTTAAGTAATTATTCACATATCGTTGGAGCTTCAAGCTACAAGTCCATAAGGTCTCCTTGGTAGCTCAAAAGGATTTAGTTGAGAATTAGTTTTTGGGTTACTTTGAATTGTTCAAATTAATAGGAGGAATTTAATTATATATGATATAATTAAATTGACTCAATTATATATGATATAATTGTTATAATGTATTTGATACATTATTGTTTAATTGGAGGAATTAAATATTTGAATGAGATACAAATTTATTTTCTATGAATGTGATTCACAGTTGTTAAATTTAATATAAATATGATTTATATTAAATGCCATAAAATAGAAAAAAGAAACTATAGTTTATATTGTATATGATACAATATTAAAACTATAGGTTATATGTTATATTTGATATAACATATAGTTTATTATAAAGATAATATGATAAGTTAGTTATCATATTTATTTATATTATTTTATTATTATTTGAATAATAACTTCCCCATTTTCTCTTTAATCACCTTAGTGGGTGGTTATTGGTTTTTGTGGTGAAAGAAATAAAAGAAAATTATTTTCTTTTCTTCCATTAGACAATTCAATGTATTACTGAACGATTGAGAGTTACAAAAACGTTTTGTGTGTTTCCTTAATATTCTGCCTCCAAACTCAAACAATCCCTCCAACCAAAATAGTCAGAGCCCATCATTTCTGGGTTCACATTCTGAGAATACCAAAGGCTTGTTGTAGTTGTATCTCTATTTGGTTTGAGAAGTTCTTGAAGAAAGTCTTCAAGAGGTTGCTGTGTTCGTGACTGTTCGAGGGAGTTACACGAAGAAAAGTTCTTAAAGGATAATGTTTATTGAACCTTTTTTCATGTATCAAGCATGCTGTAATTTATTTTTAATGCATATCTTGCATGTTTACTGTAAATTTAGTTTTTAATAATTAATAGAATTTAGACGATCCACTTCTGCTGAAGGATCTCCTTCAAAACGAGCTCCTTTAATAACCACCTTTTGTTTTCTTCGAGTAGCCTGCAAATATGCATAATTTTGAATGTGGTTCCAATTTCTTAGGATTAGCCTCAAGCACATGTGCTGAACAACACCAAATTCTGAAATGGCGTAAACTAGCTTTACAACCATTCCATAATTCCAAAGATGTTCTAGTAACACTCTTAGATGGAACGCAGTTCAGGATGTATGTTGCAATCTTTACTGCATCACCCCAAAACGAGTCAGGTAAGGAAGCGTAACTCATCATTGATTGAACCATGTCCACAGGGTTTGATTTCTCGTTTCTGAAACACCATTTTGCTAAGGTGTACCAGGTGCGGAGAGTTAGGATACTATTATATATTCTATCAAATAGTTCTAGAATGTAAAATCTATGAACTCTCTACTTCGATCAGATCATAATGTCTTTATTGTTTTACTTAATGCATTTTCAACCCCAGCCTTGAATTCTTTAAACTTTTCAAAAGATTCAGACTTATGTTACATTAAATAAACATACCTATATCTTGAATAATCATCAGTAAAGGTGATGAAATATTCATAACCTCCCCTTGCTTTGATTTTCATCGGACCACAGAGGTCTGAATGTATTAGCTCTAGATGTTGTTTGGCCTTATGACTCTTCCTAATAAGAATTCTTTTAGTCATTTTGCCTTCAAGGTAAGGCTCATACACAGGTAAAGAATTTTCTTCTAACTCACTCATACAAACTCCTTTGTATAGAACACCCCTGCTCACATGTCGCCACATGAATGATCAGGATCAAATCATTTATAGCACTTTACAACAATTGTAACATCTATAAAGCGGGTTTTACTCGTAGTGTCACTAAGATAAGATATCCAGCCTTATCCATCTACTACATACTTTTAGGTTATCACTTAAATATGATCCACCCGTATGTCTCTACATACATGTTTAAGCTACAAGATAATCTTGGATGTTAGTTTATTTGTTCGTGGGTTAATGCAACTAAATGTCAAATAAAACATCACATATTTTATTAGATAAATAATATGTTTGTACACACAATTACAAACTATAGGACGACCCTACGAGATTTATGACATCAACCTCAACATTTATTACCTCACATCGCTCCATAGTCATAAAACCAGGTTAATAACACTCAAGAACGGGCTAAAATCCATAGGTAGCAGGTGTTTTGTAAATCATCAGCTTAAGTACCTCCAGTCTTAGACATGATTTAGCTTGAGTGTGTTTGTAACCAAAGTTTTACAAGATAACGACCTATTTTAACTATTTAAAATAAGTTGTCATTTGTTAACCATAGGCGAGCATGCATGTTATCTTTGTTATATATTTTTAAAAATCTAATTGATTTTATAACTTTAATAACTTAGACATTCATCCATAACATACACCATGCATTTCATAATTTAGTATAACACTTATAACATACTGTTGGGTTGTATATCCTTAAACTCAGTTTGTAAACATTAAACATATTCTATTCCGCAATAAAGATGTTATTGAGGTATATTCAGTAAAGTTGTTATTGAATATGTAAATTGCACTTGTTAAAACCTAAATCCAATAAACTAATGAACTCTTGGCTATAGCATGAATACTTGAACTTTATGTGAAGACATAAAAGTGAATCATGTTTGGGTATATAGCCAAAACAGTCTATAAATATAAGGATGAGGATGGGTACCTTATCCTGAAAATACTATGGATGTGATCCGCTTTGTATTTTAAGACAAACGATATGATCCTAAATCGTTCATGTAGAGACATGTGAATGGGGGCATCCTATACAAAAAGATGTTTGCAAGAGACTAGACCATGAAATGGTCACTTTTTTTTTATAACGCCGTTTACTATTAAAACTGGTTGTTTCATTTTGATGACCCCTAGCTGTAACATGAATAAACAACGTATATGCGGAAAAAATTTGGATTTTAAGCACTCTAAATTTCATTAATTTTAAAGATAAAACATCCATGCAAATAACTTTTGAAATTAGGGTTTGAGTTACAACCTTTGTAGCTCCAAATTGACCACTAATTCTGCTCCAATCTTCTAACCAACCAGCTGTGAACCATCATGAGGGTTTTCTCAACTATTCTTTGACCTCAGAACGGGATGGTAGGATTTGGTGAGTGACTAAACTAAGGATGAATTTAGAATAGAAATTGAGGACATAAATTCTAAAACTCTTTTAGAATCTCTAAGTTGCCACGAAGAATTTGTTTTTCAACTAACTTGAAAATCACTCAAAATGACCAAGAAATTTAATATTTTTCAAAGCATCATATTTATGGAGCAATTACATGCAATTCATACAAATTTGAGTTAACCAAATTCTGACACTTCAGAATGCACTCAATTTGGTGGGATAAGTGGCATTTTGTGGAATCAATACTTTGCCAAATGAATTATTCACTAATTCACTAAAAGTTTGATCTTTTCACTAAATATTATTTGTGGATCTTTCCACTAAGTGAAGTCAACATTTTGACATTTGACTATTTTGTAGTCAACATTTCACTTTAGTCAAATTTTAGTTAAATACAATTTTAATTCAAAATTAACTCAAAACTAATTTTAAAATTTCCCACTTAGTGAAGTCAACTTTTGACCTTTGACTTTCAAAGCTTGGTGAAGTCAACATTTGACTTTGACCAACTTTGGTTAATTTCATTTAATTCAAACAATTAATTTAAATCAAATTAATATTAAATAATTCATAAAACGGTTTAATTAATTTTAATTTAATATTCAATTATTAAATCCAACACTAATCCCGATGAATCCGTATTCATAGTTTTGATATTTAAATTTTATTTAAATATCTCAAACTCTATCTTTATCATTCTATTCTCAATTGAATGATATGCTATTAAATATATCACATATATTTAACGCTTATTCCCTAATTTGAACATCAACACTTCAAACTCACTCGTCACATTATTCTAAGGTTTAGTCCAATATGAGCAAGCAGTGGAACCTAATGGACCTATAGATCATGAGCTCCAACGATCTGAGATTAATTGGGCTAAACTATTTTAACCGAATTAACCAACATTCGTTATCTACCGGGACACTCTACTAAAGCCCAGTAGTTGCACTTTCCTCAATGTAGATATATTTTTTTCACTTGATTTAACCATGATCAGTAAGTTGATCCTTCATAAGTTGTTCGTATTTACAGTCGGGTCAAAATTATCGTTTTATCCCTATAATATATCTTGTTCCTTAAGTCTCTACCGATCTACTTATGAACGTTTGGTTAATGGTCCTACCAATAAACCGAGTTCCTCTCAATCATAAAGAGAGCAGGGTCACTTGCTCAAGACTAAGAGTCAGTACTTAAGGAAACAAATTATCTGCTGATCCTGAAATCTGGTAGAGCGAATTCCATCTTGCAAGACTATGTCTCTAGCTATCTACCCGATCTTATCCCTAAAATAGGAGGCTTATTGAACGAAAATATTGAGTCACTCTCACTCATGTAGAGTAAAGGATAATCCCGAATAAACAGGAGTTCATAGTTAGCTCAAGATTAAAACCAAGTTACCTTAGGTCATCGAAATGAAACAGTAAGTTTTAATAGTAAACAACGTTATAAAGAAAAGTGGATATTTCATGGTCCGGTCTCATGCAAACATCTTTTGCATAGGATGTCCCACTCGCATGTCTCTATATGAACGGTTAAGGATCACATTGCTTATCTTAAATACAAAGTGGGTCATATCCATAATGCTTCCAAGATAAGGTACCCTGTCGTATCCCTATACTTATAGACCATTTTGGCTATAAACTCAAACTTAATCCACTTTTATGTCTCCACATAAAGTTCAAGTATTCGTGCTATAGCCAAGGGTTCATTAGTTTATTAGATTTAGGCATTAACAAGTGCAATTTACATATTCAATAACAACTTTACTGAATATACCTCAATGGCATTTTTATGCAAAATAGAAAATGTTTAATATTTACAAACTGCGAGTTTTAGGACATACAATCAAACAATTACACCAATAATCTATTTTAAAGTATTGCTGAGAATATATATATGTGTGTCTGTGTGTGTATATAATTATTGTGGTGACACTAAGTCATACCACGAATCTAACTTGATCATTTGTACTAGGTGATATTATGTCTTCATGACAAATTTTCAAATGAAAAATTGTACGCATCAACTCAAATCTTCGTGCTGTAGCCAAGGGTTCGTTAGTTTATTGGATTTAGGCTATAACAAGTGCAATTTACATATCTAATAACAACTTTCCTGAATATACCTTAAAGATGTCTTTATGCGAAATAGAATATGTTTAATGTTTACAAACTGCGAGTATTAGGACATACAATTACTACTACAAAAATTGGATTATTTGAAGTTTTTTCAATGTCAAGTAAAGGGTATACTTGACGCTTATAAAAGCGTCGGGTATTTTGACTTCAAGTATATGTGATAACTTGACTCCGAAAAAATGTCAAGAAAAATGTTTCTTGATACAATTTTTATGTCAAGAAAGTAATGCACTTGACATTGGTGGTATGTCAAGTTTATTGATTCTTGACATTGATTATGTATCATATATGATAACTCTTGACGTTTTTTATTTGTCAAGTATATGTATTTTTTTTTTCCAAATTAAATGCCCCAATTGATATTCTCATTTTCTGCCTTGTATTCCAACAATACAATTATATCAAATTAAACATTATTTATTTAAGATCTATCAACTCCATATATTCACTAAAAATTCTGTATGTTCAACTATGACCTTTCATATGAACACTCCTCACAAATTACAACAATATTTCTCTTTCACATGTACATGCACAAAATAAAATCTCAACTATTGCTTCTATATACAAAACTCAACTTTCAACAAACACAAAAGTGACAAATTATTCAATAAGTAACCTCTCAACAAAGTATATTATTTAATCTATACATTAGGCTTTGAAGTCTAAAGATCGAGAACTAATAGTCAGGCAAGCCATGTTTAAGCAAGTCAACCTGCAAAATAGAATAAAGGGCGATAACATCAAATTTCAAAATATAGAAATAAGTGTTAAGACACAACAATGATAAAAAGTCATGCATAAGAAAAAATGTATATGATTGGCTTACTTTATGCAATGAAAAAATATCATATTCGAAACTTAAAAAATATCTACAACTTAAAGTTAGGAACTTACTAGGATTTCATTCATTCTCTTTTGACCATATCCATCCTCAGGAGAAACAATTACCTTTCGATGCAAAACAAAGGAAGATGGGAGAGATTTGAAAAAATATAATAAAGAGGAAGAAGATTACCAACAAATCAACCATATGCTAAAATTTAAAATAAAAGAATACAGCTACCTTTCGCCCAACTTTCAAAACTTTCAAGCGAAAGCAACTTGACACAGTTGTAATCCCTTTATAAATGCAATCAAAGTGCATCTTTAATAGAAAAATAATACAGGAATCAATGAGTAGAAGATAATATTGGAAGTTCAATCTTATCTACAAGCAGTAAAAAATTTCTTCAAAATTTCATTCACCAGATGAACCAATTAACTCTAAATAGATTACCCAAAATGTCGTTTGATTCGAATGCCACTTCAAAACTACAACAAAGTAATCCAACCTACGAAAAGTTCAATAAGGTTACAAAATGCAAATTCCAGCAACTATGTAACAATTCCAGAAGTGTTTCAAGGCCTTAATAACTTTGTTGGACAGTGGCTCCAATCCCTTGAAATTTTTGAATTGAACATCAAAAATTGAAAATAATTCAATTATAAGACCAATACTTCAATGGGTAACAAAGAACGATTAATACTAACCTCTAAACTTACCAAAACCTTGCGAACATCGGTCTTAAACCTATTGGACAACAATTTAAATCCTTCCAACACTTCAAAATCAATCTCATCATCAAACATTCAAACAAGAAAATCATTACAAAAGATGTTACATTATAGCCCAAATCACAAATTAAATATTTGAAAGTACGAGACTAGAATTGGAAAAATCCCAAATTATAGGGAATAAAATGATATTTAAGAGGAAAAAACGAGATAAACCAAACCCTATCGCCTGGCCAGAAACACCCACTGATACCAAGAGATCCGCAGACAACAACGCCTCTAGAAGTGAGACACACCCGTGGAAGGCAGCCCCTGAAACTGGAATCAATCGGCCCAAAAAACACCCACATCGAAAACCCACTTGCCGGACGCGAACCGAAACCTACGCGATTGCACTAAACCGACTGGACATTCCACGCCTCGAACGCCAGCGTCAACGACGTACGACTTCAAATGGGTGGTACACGTAACATGATTTACCCGCCTTGAACGCCAACGTTAATGACGGACGACCTCAGATGGCTTCATGCAGCTTTGTATGTTCTCTCTTGCTCAAAATCGACAGCTCTAATCTATTATTTTAAGTGGTATTTGGGGATTAGGGTTTCTTCTATTCCCCCTTTTTATTTTTTACTTTTTTCTTTTCAATAAAAGGAAGGAAGGTCGAACGAACGTAGCGACCGCACGTAAGAGGTTGAAGGTCGATCGACTAAATCTAGGGTATTTAACTCTTTTACTTCTTTAAAATAATAAGATAATTATTTTTTATATTTTACTTGACACGAAAAACGTGTCAAGTAAGACCTCATATTACTTGACACGAAAAACATGTCAAGTAATGGTTCACAAGAAAATCTCCGAAACATTTCGTCAATATCCGCTTTTTTAACCCTTTTACTTGACATTTTCTTTTCTAAAAAGTCATTACTTGACGTTTTTTCCAAAGAAACGTCAAGTAATTAAAAACTACAAGTGTCAAGTAATGTAGATTTTGTAGTAGTGAATCCAACAATTACACCAATAATCTATTTAAAGTATATATATATCTATATATATATATATATATATAGTGGTGCACTAAGTCATACCATGAATCTAACTTGATCATTTGTACTAGGTGATATTATGTCTTCAAGACAAATTTTCAAATGAAAAATTGTATGCATATACATGTTTGGGAGAGTATGAATGAGAGACAAATTGAATAAGTACGGGGGACAAAGGATATTTCCTACTCCAGCTTCAACATGTCTTATCCACTCCTTAGACTCTAACAGACTGTTTGGAAGCTTATAATGGAATGAGTTTGTAATATAATGTAATCCAAAACTCATATTTGGATTGAGTGTTTTGGGTTTGATATGTAATCCAAAGTCATTCGTTTTCAATGGAATCCTCTTTCTCCATAGTTTTCAACTGAATCCTCTTTTCCCACCATTTTCAAATTTCACGATTCTATTTCCGTTTCACCTTCGATTTCTCATTCATTACAACACTCATCTAATTCCAAGTATTCCTGATAACATTCCAACCTCCTAAACAATCCCTAAAGGTATAATACTAATCTTTTCAATTCATCTCTTTTCTGTATAATACTAATCTTTTCAATTCATCTCTTTTCTCTCTAACTCAAACACTTAACTAAATTGATGAAAACCAAACTAAAGTCACTACTAGTAAGATTATGCAAGTTAAGTAGCAACATATTTTTATTAGATCAAATCTCATCAACTAAATTGAAGAGACGAACGGAAGAGTGAGATAAAGAGAGAAGCCACATGACAGTGATATGATGCAAAGAGATAAATTACCCCTTCTTTTGTTTGTAGTGCAGTTATTATCTAAAGATGAATGAAGAATGAGCATAGCTCGATTAATATACAACGTGTATTATCGATCTTGAAGTTATAGATATGATTCTCCAACCTACACATTATAGAAGAAAAAATGAGATAAAAGAAGGGAGCAAATAACCCCTACCCCTTTTTCCTTCTTGGATCTATCCTTGAGTCCTTTGAATAACGGTGTAAGGTTGGATTTATATAAAATGCTAAGCCCAATGAATATGGGCCTGAGGAATATCCAAGTTTGGGTGCAAGAAAGGCAATGGGCTTGTATTGAATGCGCCACTTTCACTTCCTCGTCACTAGTATATGTGTATAAGTTTGTCAATATTAACATAGCTTACATTGGGGAGATACTTTGTTTTATTTTTTCGATTTTGGAGCTAACTGAATTGATTGAGTCTATAAAATAGAAAACCAAACCGATGACTAATAAAGAAAAAAATCGACGGTTCAAATTTTATTTTTAATATTGCTTGCACCAAAATAAAAATACAAAAAATGTTATATATATACCATTGTTCAGTTTAGTTTAGTTTTGATGGATTTTTTCAATAAAACAAATTCATAAATCAATAATTTTTTGTTTTCTTTAAAAACAAAATAATATGTTCCATTTTACACCCAAAAAAACATACCAAACCACATATCAACTCATACTTACGTAACAAAAAGGAACAAAAAGCATGAAACTGTCAAATATCAAATAAGAAAAAAGAAAACTTTTATATATTTAAATAACAGAAAATAAAGTTGCTCTCGTTGAGAGTCGAACTCAAGACCTCCCGCTTACTAAACAGGTGCTCTAACCAACTGAGCTACGAGAGCAGATGCTAATAAGGGTGTGTATTTTATATTTTATAGATTAACTAAAAGTTAGATTTTGCTTTTCATATTTATCTTTGGTCACTAAGTACTACGCGGAAGAAAGAAAACCCTCCCCAAGATTTTAATGATTTTGAGATAATTTTGTTTTGATCCTTATCAATGATGTAATAAGTGTCGAGGGTTGAACAAGGCAAGGTGTATAATTTACTGGCAGACTTAAGTTCTTAGAGTACTAAGAGAAAGCATAAGAGGGTGTGCCTCCCTAAAAGAAAAAGTTAGTGTCATCGCTTGGATCAACTAGCCGATTTGGTGAATATATACCAATAGAGAAATAACCCAACTATATACGATCTGACATACCCTACATCTAACATCCCGAGTTCTAGTTAAATTTAACTTAATTTTCTTAAATTATTGAATTTTTATGTCATTTAATTTTAAAATTTCTTAGGCCAAAATTTAGATAATTGAATTATTTTGATTGGTTCGACTTTAATTTAGGGGATTGAATTCGAGATTTTGAAGCCTTTCTAGCAGGTTGTCCAACACTTGGCGATTCTAAAAGATTTGGGTAAGTTATTTGGAGATCGTTGGAGTGAATTTTGTATGTTTTAGAATTGGCCCCAAAGATTGAAATTGAATGATTGTGTTTTGCATTACGGACCTTGATCCAAAACTTCCAAATCGAGAAGGGGATTATTTTATCTATTATTTAAACTTAAGCTTTGAAGTAAGTGATATTATATCGGGTGCCCTCATGCCAAGCACCCTAGTTCAGATGTATTATGACATTAATTGGATTTGGTAGCATGTTACCCATTCGATGCATGAAATTGATGAGGATTATGAGTAGGTTGCAGTTATGTATTATGTTATGATTTATGTTGTGTGACCTCATAAGAAATTTTGTATGTGACGCATGTTAGACCAATAGAGGTGTTACACTGGCTCGCCTTGATGCATGGTTTTTTAAGGACTGTAAGGTCCGATGTAGAAGTGTGAATCGTGTCCCAATTTTAAATTTTTACAGGGAATTAGAATTTAGAAGAACATTATGCATAGTCATAGATTTTACAGTATGCATCTAAAGAGAAGAAGAAGAGTTATATCACTTACCCTTGAAGAACATTATGCATAGTCACAGATTTTATAGAAGAACACTTACCCTTGAAGAACCGAATCCTCATGAACCTCCTCCTTCCGGTCATAAAAAATTCTCATAACGCAAACACCCAAAAAAACTCACAGCAATCACCAAATCACTATTTGGTTGGACACCACCACAAGAAAGTCTTTTGTATTATTCTTAGGGATTGATAATTACAGGAGGTATGGACTTTGTTGATTTTGGGAGATGGAGAGGATTTGAGAGGAGATGAATTTTTCTGTGTTTCCGAGAGAGATTACTGAGAGATCAAGACCAGAGAGTAACCAGTAGACCTTCTCTGCGTGAAAAGCAAGAGGAAGAAGAAGATCTCTTATAACCTCTCATTCTAACATACGTGATTAGGGAAAAACCAAAGGAAGGAGTTATAATTCCCTTCTTTCATAAATTCAAATTAAGTTAAAACTATTCTAATTTAATTAAAAATATATAATCATATAATAACCACTTTATTAATATATATATATATATATATATATATATATATATGTACACACACTATATATTATATCTAAAATAACATATAACCTATAGTTTTTAAATTTTATCAAATACAATGTAACCAATAGTTTGAATTCTCTATATTATTTATGACATTTAATATAAATCAAATTCATATTAAAATTAATTATATAAATCTTATCCAGATAATTAGTGTTTGAATCATATTCAAATATTTAATTCATCTTAAAAAAAACTTTATATTATAATGTATCAAATGTATTATATTAATTATATATGATATAATTAATTTTAAATAATCATATCATATATAATTAATTTCCTCGATTAATTTGAACAATTCAAATTAATCCAAAATTAATTCTCAATAATCCATGTTGAACTACAAAGAGGACCTTATGGACCTATAGATTGAAGTTCCAATGGTACTGGATAATTAATTAAACTCCTTTAATATTAATTATCCAACATCCATTAACAGTCAGCTACTCTACTAAAAACCAACATTTGCACTCTTCATACTACAAATATATTTCAGTGTCCATTGGATATAACCAGTCAACAATGTGATGACCGTTCACAAATTACTCGTAAGTACAGTTGAGCCAAAATTACTGTTTTGCTATTGTTGTTACATCTAACTCCATCAATGCCACTGATCCCTCTAATGAACAATAAGTCATAATTCAACTATAACCAGACCTTTCTCAAGCCAAGAGAGGGTATGGCGCCACATTCTTCAAGCCCCAGAATCAACGCTTAAGGGAACAATTTATCTGTTTATCCCGACATCAGGGAAGGAGTGAATTTCATCTTGTATAGCTGTGTTCTCAACTCCCTAATCGGACGAATACCCAAAATAGTCGGCATATTGAGTCGGTGATCTGCCACTCTCACCCATACAAATCAAAGGACCGGCTTTATATGCAAAAGTTCACAACTCACTTAGGATTCAGATCATGTCACCTATGGTCATCCTGGTGAAATGTAAGTCTCTACTATTAACGGCGCTATATAATGAGACTATTCATTTCGTGATCGAGTCTTATATTAAAGGGTTTTGTATAGAACGCCACTGCTTATATGTCTCTACATGAATGATCAGAATCATATCATTTGATAGGCCCATTTATTTGTTACGACTTCGTGAATCAACAGGTTCACTTTCATGTTTTATTTGATGGTGTGCCATCGGGCCACTAGACATGCATGTCAGGACGAGATAGGTTATCCCCCCTAGTTAGCCATTCAGGAACAACTTCAGTATGTATGTCCCATTAACCCCAGGCATTCAAAACATGTGATTGCATAGCCTGATCCTAATGGGGTCACTTATAAAGTATTTTATACTCATCCTTTATGTTTACATGTTTTTCAAGTAAGGCCAAGGATACTCAAGCGACTAATAAGAGGAATCCATGATAGTATCAAAAGGACTAGACAGACAACTTTTGCATATGAGTTCTTGTGTTGTTTTTATGGTTTACTATCTTCTTTTCATAAACATGGTTTTTTATAGAGTTTAGTATTAACGATTTTCTTTCGGTAAATTTTCTTAATTTAAAATTTATGTTTTTGGAGCACCCCAACTCAGAATGTTATGAAATATTAAGTAGAAAGTTTGATTTTAATTCTTTATTTAATCAACCAATCTTTTCATGTTTTTAATGCAAATGTCTATGTACGAGTTTATGTATGCATTAGGTAACAACCCTATTAAATGTCTTAAAAAGTCGGGCCGTTACACTACAACCTCAAGCTCTAGAAACACTCTTGACATCATCAAAGTTTCATGTAACTAGAGGCGAGTGTTAGATGAAGGGCCTATAAATAGTTGCACTCAACGACTCCCAAAGGAAGAAGAGTATGTCATCCCTAAATGAGAGCTCTGGCATTGCTTCTTTGTGCTTAACTGAACTATACAATCTTTGTACTAACTTAGGCATCGAAGTATAGTAAGTTTGACATGAAACTGATGTGAGGATCTCTTATGCAGATTAGCTTGAAAAGTGAGACCAGACCAAAGAAGTGAGTCGATGTCAAGCCTATGAGAGCCCACAACAACAATAAACCAAAAGAAATCCGAGCGACAACAATAAAAAAATAATAATAACATAGGTACTTTATTCACTTATTTTATAAAGCAAATGCTTTGTCTCATATATGTTTGAGTTCACGTTATTATTATTAGTTTTGTGAAGGAAATATATAATGTCTTTGTTCTTATACAGAATTTGACTAAGAATCAAAATGTTTTTAATAGAAGTTGAATCATAGAACTTTTATTATATCCACGAGTTCGACCAATTCACTAGACAACCCACCTAATCCTACAATATTAAGGTGTCCGAGAAAACTCATAGAAAATTAAATCTTAGTGGTTGTTTGGGGCGTTGAGTTGAGATAGGATGTCTAAAGTTCATATGTCTGTGTCTGGGATGTAGAATTATTTGATTTGAGTTCATATATCTGTGCTTGTGGTGTATAATTGAGTTCATATGTCTGGGTATCTGATGCAGTTTTTTGAACTTTAAATAATATGCTTTTATGATTGCTATTTTTGTTTTGAAAATTTTTTTATTCAATAATTCTACCTATCTTTGTTTGAATAAAATATGGATTATAACTTTTTTCTTTTAATTTTTAAAACTTTTCTTTCTTTTTTTCTTTTTAAGGCAATGAACAACAATTAACTCATTACATTTCTTGTAGAAATATGATTAAATAAAATGAGAAACTAAAGCGAAATCAAAACTTTTGATTCTAGCTAATTTTTTTCCATGAATTTCATTATCATCTTTTTCTTTTTCTTTTTCTTCCTATTGCTGCTCTATATTTTTTAATATGTCATGAAATTTTTTTTAATTAAATCTCCCCCATCATCGTAACAGCCAATAGAATGTCATCACATTTATTTAACAGTTTCACTTTCATTTCCTCTAAATTTGTAGGATCATCATAGAACAAATCTCTATTTTTCACTAATTCTTGCTGGAACAAATCTCTTTTGTTAAATAAATGTCATCACATTTATTTAACAGTTTCACTTTCATTTCCTCTAAATTTGTAGGATCATCATAGAACAAATCTTTATTTTTCACTAATTCTTGCTGGAAAATGTTTCAGGAAATTCTTCTTTTCATTTTATGGTTTTCTTTGTTATATGTTACATACATACTTTTGTCTAAATATTCTTAACACTCATTTGATATGTGAATTCATTACATATAAATATTACACTAAATGTAGAAAAAATAATATTTTTTTATATAATCAACAACCCTACAACATACTTTAACAGACATTAGTCTTATAATAGTCGGAAATGGTTGTTGAAGTTGATTATCGAACATGCAGAAGTCGGGCTATCGTATAGACGACCGCATGCAGAGAACTTCTCCATCGCAAACACGAACGCATACGATCAACACATTGGTGTTGCGGTAATCAACCGCATGCATCCATCGCATAGGAGTTGCAATCGTCAAGCGATTGTGGTCATCGTGTGGAAGTTGCGGTAACCAAGCGATTGTGGTCATTTCAAGATTGCGGCTACACGATGATAACCATAATGGCAGGATTACCGCAAGGTTGGTGGAATGGAAGCATCAACGCATATCTCGAGAAAATCAAAAGATGATGTTGACATTTCACCTACCACGCCGTTAGCAGCCGAAATTCACAAAAGGATCAACGCACCGCTAATGTCAAAATCAGAGCATGTCCATTAATGCTGTCGGCGATCAAGCTCTATAAATAGAAGCCACTGAGCAAAATTTCAATTGATCCAAGGTTTTCATCCAAGGTTCCCTACCTTCGGATGGATTCTTGTGATCCGTACTAATGCGTTAGAAGAAAGCTTGAGAGTTCATCTGCTTCATCCATTCTGAGTGACGACGGAGCCTTCGTCGGAGTTAGATCTCGAGAGAGTCAGCTCCACCGCCCTTCCATGGTAACACCGGCAGCCTTGAACACATCTGCTGGAAGCAAGACATTGCTTCCAGCTGGTCCTTTCATTTTCTCTTCTTTTCTAATATTGTATTGTATTACATTTTGGATTAAAAAATTAATGCATTTCTGTGTTTCCTTCGATTCCATCTCCATCTTTCTTTACTTAGCACCTTTAACATTCATTGTATCACTTAGTGAGACTGTTAGAGTATCACATACTTAATCATGCGGCATAGGAATATGAAGCATGTAGCAAACCACCGGTAGGTGTGCGTTGCGTGAGTATTGTGAAAAAACCTTATTTGCTTAGTGTGAAGCTGTAGCAACGCCTGTTTATAAACTAAATCTAAGTCTCGGGATAGCAGATTGGATCGCATAAGCAAGAATGGAGAACTTAGAAATAAGCTCTATTTGCTATTACACAGCATATGCACCCTACGAAGAGGATATTGCATGCGTCCAAGAAGTAGGATATGTGGTATGCGGTCATCCCGACATTTCACATATACATCGCATACATCCTAGAGTTAGGCTCAAGTGTGTGTAGCATGATCGCATAGCTTGCGTTGGCTGAGGTTTCTCTTGCGGTCAATCTTAAGGGTTACGATGAAGACATCCTCACATTTTATCTGTTTTCCATCCATTTACTACGCATCAACAGTTGTCGTGTTTCTACCTCTCATTCATACTTCTCATTACGTTGTCTGTTAGTTAGGAGTAGTAGTAATTTATAGCTTACACCCTTCCATCATTCTTTTATTCAATCGTTGCATACACATCACCACATAGCATTTAGTTACAAGTCCTTGAGTTCGACCTCGGATCACCCGAGAAACTTGTGTTCGCGTTATATTTGGCGTGAGCGAAAGAAAACTTGTGACGGAAATGCATGGTCATCGCATACATTCGTTAACGCATAGTTTCATTCCAACACATGACCATCGACGCATGAGAATCAACGCATACCTTAAGATATGCATCGCATATTGCGTCGCTCTAATTTTAGTCATCAAGTTTTGGCGTCGTTGTTGAGGACTTGGCAGTTAATTGTTTGTTAAGTTTTGTGTGTCTGCAGGCAACATTTTTATCTTGGGAGTATTGTAGCTTGTGCGACCAAGTTGCAACCAATATTAAAGTGTAGGTAATGCGCCGAAAGCCAGTATTGACCCCAAGATAGGAGGGCAATCAATCGCATGAGCTAAAGGTAATTCTAAGCACAGGACAGCCGCATACTCCCAACAATTGCCAGAAGTTCCAATGGTCAGGGTAAGCTCTTTGACCAAAGCAGTTGAGAACAATCTCCTGCATGTAAGACTCTTTGCGGTGACAAAACTCCAATTTCTCCAAGGACGTCTTCTACTCTATCTTTACCTTGCTTTCTTAAGTTTAATTTATTTTTATTTTTATTTTATTGCTATTTTGGATATGCGGCTGCTTCCTTGGTTGTGGTGCCTTTACTCCTTGTAGGTGCGCCAATAATTCTCCTCGGTGCACAGTTACAATGGAAGAATTCCCTCCATTCTTCAATGCATGGCTTCGATCGCTGGATTCCAACGCATGATCACATGCGTTATTCCACCTAAGGTTCTTTCTTGTAATCCTTTATGCATTATTCTTTTGAAATTCTCCTTGTCTGATTGCGTTCTTTTGCGATGCATCTATGATGGTATGTATAATTCACCGCATCTGCTAACTAAGCATCGCAAGGCACTCCCTACTTTTAATAGCTTCTTCAATTTTTTAAAGTCTTAAGTTTTATATGCAAACCTTCACTCAAACATTGGTTACCGCAATCCTGTTAAGTTTATTTTTAGCTTTGCGGTGAGAACGCTGCCAACCTCTAAGTTTGGGGGTGGCAGCGGTCTCGAAGAATTACGTTCATTACATTGTGGTCATTTTAAAAAAAATGAGAATAACAACTCCACTGTCAATGCAATGGAGAAACCCATGTTGATAAGAGTTAAGTTGTGAAAGGCACTTACCCGTAGTTGATATCCGCATGACACACGTAGGGGCAAGCCAAAATGAAAGTAAGTCGCCAAGATCAATGCATAAGCGCAACTCTTCTATCGGGTGCAAGCCTAATTAAGCAAGACAAGAGTTGAGTTGAATATGGAACGCAACCGAAGTTGGATGCCTGCATGACACACGTGGAGGTAAGCCAAAACAAATAGCGTAACCAGGTTCAACACCGCATTCGAATAAGTCATCGCAAATTTTTGAAGTGTTTTGAACGAATGCATTCTCAAAAGCTAAATCCAAAGTTGTGATGAATGAATAAGAAGTTTTTGAGCAAAGGCTTGTCGGATTTAAACTTAGGAAAGATCTTTTTGAAGAAGCAGCCAAAGTGGAGAAGAGTATTGCGGCAATGGTTAAGGGTACGAGTAAATTATACTCTGAGAGGCTAGTCATCGCAAAGGAAAGCCAGAAGGTGAGTTAGAATTTCTTGAGTATAACGCATGCTTGAGGACAAGCATGATTCTAAGTTTGAGGTGTGATGACGGACAGAAATGCACGTCATCTTAGGCCTTTTATTTAGAATTATGAGGGCTGTTTAGCAGAATATGCGGCAATTATGTTAGGAATTCATGAGAAAATGAGTTTGCGTCGTTCAGCATTAAGAATTTCGGCTAACCCACTATTATGCATTATTATGCGTTGAATTGTATATCTTTGTAGCTAACACATGAATCGGACGCAGACACGGAAGCCGGGCTATCGCATAGACGACCGCATGTGGAGAACTTCTCCATCGCAAACGCGAACGCATAGGTGTTGCGGTAATCAACCGCATGCATCCATCGCATAGGAATTGTGATCGTCAAGCAATTGCGATCATCGTGTAGAAGTTGCGGTAACCAAGCGATTGCAGTCATTTCAAGATTGCGGCTATAAGATGATAACCATAATGGCAGGATTACCGTAAGGTTAGTGGAATGGAAGCATCAACACATATCTCGGGAAAATCAAAAGATGATGTTGATATTTCACCTACCACGTCGTTAGCAGCCGAAATTTAGAAAAGGACCAACGCGCTGCTAATGTCAAAATCAGAGCAGGTCCATTAATGTTGTCGGCGATAAAGCTCTATAAATAGAAGTCGCTGAGCTGAATTTCAATTGATCCAAGGTTTTCATCCAAGGTTCCCTACCTTCGGGTGGATCCTTGTGATCCAGACTAATGCGTTAAAAGAAAGCTTGAGAGTTCATCTGCTTCATCCATTCCGAGTGACGATCGAAGCCTTCGCCGGAGTTAGATCTCGAGAGAGTCAGCTCCACCGCCCTTCCATGGCACCACCGACAGCCTTGACACACATCCGTTGGAAGCAAGACATTGCTTCCAGCTGGTCCTTTCATTTTCTTTTCTTTTCTTATATTGTATTGTATTATATTTTGGATTAAAAAATTAATACATTGTGTGTTCAATGCATTTCTGTGTTTCCTTCAATTCCATCTCCATCTTTCTTTACTTAGCACCTTTAACATTCATTGCATCACTTAGTGAGACTTTTAGAGTATCGCATACTTAATCATGCGGCATAGGAAAATATGAAGCATGTAGCAAACCACCGGTAGGTGTGCGTTGCGTGAGTATTGTGAGAAAACCTTATTTGCTTAGTGTGAAGCTGTAGCAACGCCTGTCTATAGGCGGATGCAACGCTTGTCTATGAGTAAAGTCAACAACAACTAACTGCCCGGGAGGGTAAGTGGTTGGTCGCATTAAGCAATGTAAGCAAGTATTCACTAGAGATAGGAATAACCTTATATCAGCCAAGTTCATGCGGTTACCTTGTCATATGAATGCATCATTCATCATTTAGGCATACTTGGAAAAGTAGTCTAAAAACCAAATCTAAGTCTCGGGAGAGTGGATTGGATCGCATAAGTAAGAATGGGGAACTTAGGAATAAGCTTCGTTTTCTATTATATAGTGTATGCACCCTACGGAGAGGATATTGCATGTGTCCAAAAAGTAGGATACGGTGGTATGCAGTCATCCCGGCATTTCGCATATACATCGCATACGTCCTAGAGTTAGGCTCAAGTGTGTAGCATGATCGCATAGCTTGTGTTGGCTGAGGTTGCCCTTGCGGTCAATCTTAAGGGTTGCGATGAAGACATCCTCACATTTTATCTATTTTCCATCCATTTACTATGCATCAACAGTTGTCGTATCTCTACCTAGCAAGCCACTCCACTACTAGTTAGTACAGAGGCCAGATAGAAGGTGGCTCATCCATACTTCTCATTGCGTTGTCTGTTAGTTAGGCGTAGGAGTAGTTTATAGCTTACACCCCTCCATCATTCTTTTATTCAACTGTCGCATACACATCACCGTATAGCATTTAGTTACAAGTCCCTGAGTTCGACCTCGGATCACCCGAGAAACTTGCGTTAGCATTATACTTGGCGTGAGCGCAAGAAAACTTGTGACGGGAACGCATGGTCATCGGATACATTCGTTAACGCATAGTTTCATTCCAATGCATGACCGGCGACGCATGAGAATCAACGCATACCTTAAGACATGCATCGCATATTGCGTCCCTCTAATTTTAGTCATAAGTCTTTGATGGCTAATTTTCGTCATTAGTGAGCTAAACACCCCTATAAGGAGATGACTACCATAGATTATATCAACGACTTTTACTGACTCAATCTATGATGGTTACTAAAAATCATAGTAAATAAATCGAGAAGAAAGAAACACAATTTAAAAAAAAAAAACACACACACATAATTAATTAAAACACTTGCAATCCCCACAAGGATAATTACATAAATAATGTAGAGGAACAAGTAAAACAGAGTGATCCCAAAATGGAAACTAAAAACAATGGAATTGAAAAATACACGTAAACAAAGACTAGAGGTGGATGAATATAATGATAAGTGAAGATAGTATTAGTATGAAAGACATTACACGTGATCCATGAACTAAAAGAATCGATTCTTCCAAATTATAGACAATAATATATATCCGAGGAGGGTGTGGGGGCTGATGATGTGAAGGATGGATGATTGGCTCGGCCCCACACGCACAGATGCAAGGAGGGGCCTCTGCCTTTGCCTTTGCCTTTGCGTTTGAGGTCTTTAATTTTGTTAGTTTTTGGTTGAGGCATTTCATCGAACATCTTCAGGTCACGTGAGTTTGGACCAGCCTTTGTTTCTCCTTTTTTTTTTTTTTTCCTTTTCATTTCCTACTGTGGAAGTCATTGAATTGGGCAGCACTTCACTTCAACTTTATTTTTCTTTCACTTAATATAATTATAACTCCACCAACTTGGAAACCCCATAATGCTTTTTGGACCAACAAAACAACAACAAATCAAAAACCCACATCCTCCCCTTTTTTAAACATCAGAAACCCACATCCCCATGTAATGCAAATTAAATAAAAAAGAGATTATAAAGAGAGAAAAATAAAATGAATAAAAGGCTAAGTGGATGACCCATTTTCTTTGTCTAAGTGCCTAGGGGAACCACCACCTTCCATTTAATAATGTTGCATGTTGAAACCACTTTTTCAAGAAAGCTAAGAGGGAAAAAAAACAAAAAAAGGTATTATTATTAATTTTAAGAATAAAATAAATTTGAAAAAAAAAAAAAAAAAACCAATGACCAAGTAAAAGAACTCATGTATGTAGAGAGACTATTAGAATCACTAATGAAAGTGATATTGAGAATATAGCAAAATGTTAATAAAACACTTTTAAAACTTATAATTAAGTCTGTAGCAATATCTTTAAAGAATTATAAATATAACAAAATCTATCAATGATAAACTCTTTCACTAATATATTCTATCATTGATAAAATTTGTAACTGAATCTATATTTTGTTATATCTGCAAAAGATTATCATATTTGTAACTACCCGAAAATCATAATTGCTAGTTATACTACCAATGTGCACATTTTTCTTGTGGCCCATTTGTAGCAACTCCAAAGTCAGGCCATAAAATCATCTTTTGAAAAGATGAGTTCTTTATTTTTTTCGTTTGAATTGATTTATGTCTAGTAATTTACTAAAAGTTAAATTACAAATTTAATCATTAATTCTTTAAAGTTGTGTTTCATAGTCAAGAGAATAGAGAGAGAGGTACAGCGGTGTATATTAGAAATTCAGCGACACTACAATGAGATTGAAAGCATCCTTAAATACTACAAATACTAAAATAGGTCAATCAACTTCTAAATATATAATAAACATAAATTAAATAATATAATATTAAATACTCTAACATCCCTTACAAACAAACATCGCGATTCAACGACTAAAATAACCAAATTAATAATTGGAGGAGTAGCCCTATCTATTTTATAATTATTTTTAGGTATTTTGATATTTTTCAATTTGAGATTCTTAATCATTAGGGCTAGGGGTGCAACAAAAAGCCAAAAAATTGAAAAACCAAATCAATCCAAATCGATCTAATGGTTTGGTTTGGTTTTTTAGTATAAAATTAGATATATTGGTTTGTATTTGGAGAAAATAAAAAAGTATTGGTTCATATCGGTTTTTCATTTGAAAAACCAATAAAAATCGAACCAAATCGGTGGTATATATATCCCCTTCAAAATAAACTCTAACATTAGGTATCTTTTAGTATTTTAATTATTATAGTTCATATATATTTGTTGTTTAGAGAATAAGACCAATTATTATTTTAAAAAATGCTAAGAAAAAACAAAATTGTCAAATTCCAATCTATAAGAAAAATGAATAGACCCAACTCTAATTTAAAATTAGCAAAAAGAACAAATTCAAAATAAAAGTAGAAAGAAAAATACCAAAAACTAGGAATCAAACCGATAATAAATCAAACTAAATAAAAATTAATCTATTGGTTTTGTTTCTTATTGGGCATAGGTTTGGATCTCTTCTTTGTAAAACTATTTGTTTGATTTGATCCTCGATTAGTTTTAAAACCAATAAAATCGAACTGATTATCACCTCTAAAACGTCCCGTTGAAGTTTAAAAAATATCTAATGAAACTCTATATTTTCCTCCATAACCACTAAATAATCCTCAACTCATTTGACATATTTTAAAATAAAACTTGAAAGGAAAAATATATAATATTTATGATCTTATAAGTTAAAAACAATTTGAATGTGTTTTCTTTATTTATGAACTTTAAAAAAGAAAAGTAAAACAATTTTGAATTAGGTTTTTTTTTTTTTTTATCAACACATGGAAGATCTTATACTTCCTTTTTCTTAAGATTGAGAATTAAAGAATGAATTACAAATGTATAAATGAGAAGAAGGGGTGTGCACTTTGAAGGGTCTAACTTCATTTCAAATCTTTTAATAAAAAAATATATATAAACTATGGGATTTATATTATATTGTAGAGAATGGAATGGTCAAAGCAGTAGTTTTTTTTTTTCTTTTCTTTTCTTTTTTTTTTTTTTTTTTTTTTTTTTTTTTTTTTTTGCTTTCCACCATTAACATATATATTTTTTTAAAACATTTCTTTTTTTGAGATGAAGATTCCAATCTTTTCTATTTTCTTCTTTAATTACTTTGTGGCTATCAAACAAATTAACAAAAAATTGATAGAGAAAGAAAGGTAATATTTACAGTCAGCAAAGCAACAAAACCATTATTTTGAGCAATTGCAATACCTCTCTCTTTCTCTATAGTAATTCTTTGGTACATTTACAACCCTCAATATATAAATATATCAAACCTTTTTTTTTTCTTTTAGAAAATATTATATCATATCTCCTTTCTAATTTTTAAAAATTCAAAATAGCCATTCTAGATTAAAAAGTTTTCTTCTATAATTGAATGACTCATATTTGACTACAGTGACGTAGATTACTTGTATATGTATGATTATAATAAAACATCAAATTTAATGCATAGTAATTTATCAAAATTGAAGTAGCTATCATATAAGATAGCCCAAAAGTTAATATGTCCAAATCCGAGTATCTTTTTGTGGAATATGATGTAAGATGGAGGCGTCTGACCAACTAAACTTGAAGAGTCGTTTTAATACAAACAATCTAGTGATACGACTTTGGAGTTTTAGAAGAGAATTATCATACGTTTATTACTAGAATTAATAGGGTAAGATAAAAGTGAAGAAGACTAGAATCTAGCGGGCATTTTTTAAAAAATTATTATTATATTATGCACACTTTAATTTTAGAACAAGAATTTATATACCCTACTTGATATATGATGCTCCTAAGAAGGAGGAGGGGTATAAGATGACCCTCCTTTGAAGATGAAAAGGAGGCAACAAGTATATTAAGTTAGACTTTGATTTTCACAAAAGGGAAATAGTGAGGTCCACAAAAAAATTTAAATAAAAAAAAAAAATCTCAACTTTGAGAACACAAAAAGAAGTGAAGAGTTGATTTAAGATGTTAATATTTTTTTGTTAGATTTGTAATCATAGAATTGAGGTTTGAAAATCATTAGCAATTACAAATAATAATGATATTATTAATAATTAAAAAAAAAAGGGTTAATTGAGAGAGTATAATATTTAATTTCAAAGGGGAAGGGGGAAAAACCCACTAAAAAGAGAGGAAAAGTGAGATTGACATCCACTAAAAAAATAGAGTAGAGAGAGATGTTTAGTGCATAGACAATATGAAATTGAAAGTTCATATAAATATGGATGAAGGAATAGCATGAAAAAATGAACAAGATTCCAAACATTTTATATTTGGGGCCAAAGGGGAAGGGGGAATTGGGAATCCACTAAGCCTTTGCATTGCATCACACCACAATACTCAAAATCTATTTTAGGCAGAAATTTTGTTTGGTTTGATCCCTATCATTCTCAATTGGATGCTTGATTGGACTCCCTATACCATGGGATAATGGAGAAAAAAAAAAATACTAAACTCATTTTCATTTTAAGATTGAATTTTTTACTTTATTCAAAAACATGGTAGCTACTATTCAACCAAATTCTCAAATGAAATCTAACCCAAAAAATACTTTAAAAAAAGATAATGGTTTTAAATGACAAAACTACTAGAATTTTTTTCGAATATAGCAAAATGATATTGTCTATTAACTGACAGCAATAATTGTTTATAGAAATTTTATTGTATTTAAAAGTATTTTTCAACCGTTTACTATATTTGAAAATAGTCCTTAAAAATAATTTTTTTTTTTTTTTTTTTCCTTCTAGTTTTTCCTTCATCATTGGTAGATATTTTTTCTAAGCTAAAGTTTGGTCACTAAAAGTATATTTAAGACATTAATATATGGCCACATAGGTTGCTAACAATATCTAATTTGAAAAGGGAGAAAACAAATAGAAGAAAAATATTTATTATAAAGAAAATAAAAAGAAAGCAATATCACACCATTTATAAAGAAAAAAAATTAAAGGTGTTTTTTCTTTTAAAGAGAAAAAAATGGTGAGGAGGGGAAAATGTTGCATTCAAGAGAGTGAGAAGCTCCTATCACACTCAACTATGTTTCTTTACACACCCACCATTTTCAAGTGGACATACATATGTAACTTTCTCTCAACCAATTGCTTTTTTTTTTTTTTTTTTTTAAAGTTGATTTTAAAATTTGATTATTTAAAAAAAAAAAACTAAAGAGTTATGATGATAAGTATTTTTAATTATTTTTTTTTCGAGAAACTTCTCTATACAAATTAACAATGCTATGTTTATATCTATTTATGGTGATGGTCAAATATAACTTAATTACATGTTAAGGATAGAATTAAGGGAAAATATTAAAACAAATGCATATTTAATTAACGATGTTATGTTCACATCTATTTCAAATGGTGGGAGTCAAATATAACTTAATTATATATTAAGGATAGAAATAAGGGAGAACCCTAAAACAATTACATAATTGGGAAACAGGGAAAAAAAACAGTTTGATTTGATTTGTTTTGTTTTGATAAATGTTTGTATGTTATTTCTTGGATTATATATACATAGCATTGACATGTGTAGGCATCTCCTATGTCATTGTCTCTTTCTTCATGTTGGAGAGCATAATTTTCTATTGATTTGAGAGGGAGAAAACCATTTTCATTAGATTTGGAGAGAGAGAACCCTCTCTTCTTCAATTTTTTTTTTAAATATCTGATGAGAAATATCCAAATGATCTCTGGGTCGAAATACGTGTCTTAATAAAACATCTAACATCTTGATCGAAGATATATACTTTTAAAGAAAAATTACTTTTTTAGTCCTTAGATTATGCGTTTAGTTTACATTTGGTCTCAAGTTTCAAAATATTACACACACGTTTTGTAACCATTTGGTTTTTTGTTTTTTAAAATTAAGTTTATAGACATTACTTCCACCTTTAAATTTCTTTATTTATCATCTACTTTTTACAAATGGTTTTAACAAAGCCAAGTTTTGAAAACTAAAAAAAGTAACTTTTAAAAACTTGTTTTTGTTTTTGAAATTGGACTAAGAATTCAAAAATTGTACTCAAGAAAAATGCAAATCACTGTAAGAAATTGAGAGAAAATAGGCTTAGTTTTCAAAAATCAAACACAAAAAACGAAATGGTTACCAAACAGGCTTTAGTTCTTAAGTTTTGAGTTTGGTTTCAGTTTACTCTCTAGATTTCAAGATGTTACAATTTTACTCTTAAACTTTGAATTTTGTTTCAATTTTATCCCTGTACTAAGGTTTACACTTTCAACCTTAATTTTTCTCTAGATACTAATTTTTCTTCTTTAACGTTATTATTTTTTTATAATTAATTTTAATAATTTTTTTAAAAAATATAATTTATTTAATCTCACTTTTTCTCATCACTATCAAAATTAAATTTAAAATTTCACTTACAGCTTCTAATATTAAAGTAGTGTTGAACAGATAGAAAAAGAAGAGTTGGAAAAATATAATTATTTTTAAAACATGTATAAACGTTTTAAAATATATATTTATTAAAGTATAAGTTTAATTCTTTAATGTTATTTGTGTATTTAAATAGTCAACTTCGGTGTAATTCAACTTATATAATATATATATTGATCTTGATCAAAATGTGAGAGGTTTGAATTTCTTTATTCCAAATTATTTTACTTAAATAAATATTCCATCATACACTTGGAATCTACACGAAATGAACTTGCTGGGTACAATCGTTAACCTACCACATTAACATTTAAATTACAAAATCAACCAGAATAACTGATGAGAAATTGAAGTTTTTAAATTAAAAATAAATAGATACAATGATAAAAACTTAAAAATCTTGATATAAAGTCATAAATCATTTGTTTAAAATATTAAAAATATCATTGTTGGACAAAGTTCATTCCTAAATACTATGAGATTAAAATTCTTAAAACAATGGTGATTTATCTTTGGGGTGGAGAGCATTTCAACAATCCTTAACTCGAATTTCTTAGTTGAATCAGATTGTTTGGAAGTGATCAACCTACTAAATAATGTCGTTATAGATATTTTTTTGGGATGTTGATATGGAGTTTATCTCTTCTCTTATATACATAAATATCATAATGTGTCGGCACACTCGCTAACAACCAAGACTTTGGAGGAACAGTAGTCTTCCTTTCTTACTACTATAATCTTATATTTTATCGGTTTTTGTTCTAGAAAAAGTAAATATATATATATTATAACTTTGAAAATATCATTTGTTCAAATTTTTGGAATTTCACGATTATTGAGCTTAAATAGAAAAAGAAAACATATAATCACACCATTAGAGGTATGGAAATTTAAACGATTATACATGTTTTAAGTAATTAAATAACGCTTGTGCGGGGGAGCGGAGGTTTGATGATTGGAAGGGCATATGCAACTATATATTGACCAAATCTTTCAATTTTTAGTTTTCTATTCACTTATTTTCTTTTTTACGTTATGTTTCCAACAAAACTCTTAATTATTATTTTTTATAATTAAAAAACTACTTTTTATCCCCATACTTATCTAAATTAAATCAGAATATAAATTTGACACACAAAATCAATAAAATATTAAAATATATATACTTTCAAAAATTTCTTCAAACGCATATTGTTCCATATTTTAATCTTTAGACCAAACTTAGAGGCTTAATAAATTTCCTTTTAGAGAGAAGAAAAAAAAAAAACTTAGGAGAATACACTAATTAACTTCTTAGGTACCTGAGAATGATTTTTAAGTACAAACAAGTAATTAGTATTTACCGTTATATACTAACATTAACATAATTGTGTTGGTTTATTTTTAGTTAAATTATAAGTTTAGTTCCTAAACTTTTGAGATGGGACTTGAATTGATGTTTGAATTTTTAAAATTATTTGAAATTTTCTTAAAACTTTAAATCTATTTAACATAAAATGCAAATTTAGAATTTTAATAGACATAAACTATGTATATCTAGTAGATCAATTAATCTACATAAATTCTGAGTTTAAAATAGGCTTATAAAATACAAATAATGTCAATAAACTATCGGGTATAATATCCTATGGGAACACTAAACCCACGTAAGCACACTAAACCCACGTAAGCAAGTCCCTCAAGATAGTTTGACTAAAAGGACACTCAAAAAATAAATGGTTCATAGACTCAACACTGTTAGTACACAAAACACGAATAGTAGGGATATCAACACACCACCAGTTAACATGGTCATATGTCTGCAATCTATTTCGAATAGCAAGCCAGGAAATGAAAGCACATGTCTAGGAATATTCTCCGTAAACCAAAGGAGGTTAGCTCAAGGCACCACATGATGCCTAGGACCAAATGACTTATAAGCACTAGCGACTAAGAAAACACCAGAACAACAAGGGAGCCATGAACTTGCACAAAAAGGTCTAGTAGATCCGTAGATGAAGAAGGTCAGTCCCAAGTTCCATCAGGATAAAGGAAATCACTCACCTTAGCATGAAGAGAGCTACCAGCATCCAGGATAACGATATTACTAAATTGTTGAAGGATGAAGTCCCTTTCTAACCAAGGATCATACCCAAGCAACCTTTGCATCCTTTAACACTATTTACTATCCCACTCCATAGAAAAGAGTGAAGCAAACGATCAAAATCTTGGATAATTTTAGCAGGCAAAACAAACACACTAGCCAATAAACTTGAAAACTTTGAACAACATACTAAATAAGATGTAACTAACCACCATAAGACAAATCCCTAACAGACCAGCTCCTCACAGAGGTAATAACTCTCTCAATCATCATACGACAACTCCTTACATGAGGGAAATGACTATTTAACTTCTTAGGTACCCTAGAGAAGATTTTTAAGTACAAAAAACAATTAAAAAAAATAGTACAAACATTATATCAATTGAGCTATGTTCATTTTTGTTACAAAAAACAATTAATATTTACCATTATACACTAACATTATCATAATTTAGAAGTGAATTGTGTTCGTTTGTTATTATTATTATTATTATTATTATTATTTTGTTAAACTTTTGAAACTTCAAACTTTTTTTTTCCCTCTTTGAATTTTTACAATTATTTGAAAATTTCCTAAAACCTATTAAAATTCTAGACATAAGTTTAACACAAATAGAAAATTTAGAATTTAACTAGACACAAAATTTAAATTTATATTTAAAAGATCATGACCAAATTTGTAATTTAATAGTAAAATTTTTTCCAATTCTAGTTCATATATTTTTAAATGTCCAATTTTAATATCTGACATTTAGTCCTTGCTATTTAACATTTTCCATATAAATTTAAAATTTGGAAACATGTGTAACGTTGTATTTCCTTGTATAAAAAATATATTATTATTACTTAAAGCAACGAAAATTAGACATTTTAAAATTTGAAGGACAAAACTAAAATGGAACCATCGCCAAAATTGTATTTTTACCTAATTTAATATTTTTTGGTTATTGAAATAATAATAATAATAATGAAAATGATAATAATGATAATAATAAACGCCCAAAAAATGAACTGACTCCGACGAGGCTTACACGAAAATGCAAGGACAGAAGGGAAGTTGAAAATGGAATCATTTTGTTTGTATTCACTGACAAAATTTCTTTGATTTACAGAACAGAAAAAAGAGTAAAATCTCTCCCCAGAGATCTCCATAATAACTTACAGAGAGAAATCGAAATGGTTGGGAATGGAAGAAGAAGATGATGATGATGAAGATGAACAAAGCAAATCGGTTTTAACAGGGCATGATATGCGTAGTTTTTGTATCGTAACTCGATAGGCACGATTTTGAATTGATCCGAAAAATCTTCAACAAATCTCTCGCCATCTGCCGCACCGGCGCCGAACAATTGCTCTGCATTAACAGCAAAATCTTCGTCAATCCGTTCGCCTTCGTCAACGCCTCCCCCGCCTTCTCGTCTCTGAACAGATAACAAACGCTCCACAGCGTCGTCACCGCATGCTCCGTCGCCGTATTCGATACCTTCAGCACCTTCTGTACTATCGCCGCTACGCATACTGAGTCCTCTCCGATCTCTGTTCTTCCTTCTCTCACCGTTGACGCCGTTTCCAGTACTTTCAGAACCTTCTCCGTCATCGAAATGCTTGAACTCGAGTTCGATTCCGAGAGAAGCTTCGTTACCGATTTTATCACTCCGAGTTGAACTAATTTGATTTTGATCCGTTTTGGCATTGAAATTGAAATTAAGCATGATAGAACGGATTCGATTAGGGTTGTATCGTTCTCAGAATTGATTAATTTCAGTAATTCTTGCATCAATCCATCCGTTTCCGCGATTACGATCTTCGCTTCGGCATCGATTGCGAGATATTCCAACAGATTAGCGGAACAGATTTTTAATTCGACGGTTGCTTTCCGCAAAATCAGAAGCAGAGATGAAATACAATTACGATCGCTCTTCAACATCGTCTTCACAAACCGTTCCTTATCCTCTATCTCACTCCGAATCAAATGCAACAACCTCACCGTTTGCTCAACCAAAACACCGCCATCGACATTGCCAAGAAGATCGACAAGTACCGACACGAGGCCGTCAATTCCACAGAGAAGCCTCCGATTCTCCACCGACTCGGAAGCGAAAGAGACCAGCCGTGGAAGAGTATCAGCGCGTGATTGATCGTCCTCCATACGGTTGACAAGACGGAGAACTTGATCGGAGGAGAGAGAAGAGTCGGAAACAGGGGAGTGGAGGCGTTGGCGAAGGGAATCGGACCAAATCTGAATGAGGCGGTGGAGATTGTGGTTGGGGACGAATTCCTTGGTTTGAAGAACCTGCATGGTGGCCGGACAAGTGTTGTTTCCATTATCAAGCCATTTCTGGATACTGGAACGATCGTAAGTCACTCCGGTACATAAACTTACAGGGGATTTCATGACGTCTAGCGAGATCGGACACCTGAAATCGTTCGGAATTGTAATACATAAGTCATCTCTCACCATCTTCCGTCAAACTAACCACCGCTTCCCCCACCACCGCCGCCACCACCGCCGGAGAGAAGAATCTGAAAGAGAAAAAAATCGTCGGACGAGGGAGGGAGAGAGAGAGAAAGAAGAGAGTGAGTCGCAGACGTTAGGACAGAGGTGGGTTTGAGTTTAAAGGAAGAGAGAGAAAGAGTCAAAGGTACTGTGACGTCAGCTTTTTTATTTTTTAAAACAAAAAAATTCTTTTTCATTTTTTAAATAAATAAATAACGAAATAAATATTCGAGTAGGAAGTCGGAGAAGAGAGTTTGGTCCATGGTCAATGAAGTGGATGTATTTTAATTTGAAATGGTTTATGGTTGAATCAGGACCGTTAAAATGAACGGAGGAGATTGAAGAAGAAGATGGGGTACACGTGGGATCGGAGGTGGGGGGACCACCCAGCAAGGAGGAGGTTTTTCTGCCCGATTGTATACGGCGGGGACCACCGTAAGGTTCTGTTGGTCGGTCCGATTACCTCATTTGCCCTTTTTCTTTACTTTAATCTCACGGCCTATAAATTAAATAAATATCATTTCTTTTCTTTTCTTCTTCTTCTAAAAAAAACTAATTATAATTATTAGTTAATTAAATGAATTCCACCCCTCTTCCACTTCTGTCTCCCTCTTCTCCAACCTCTCTTTTCTTTAATAAAGAAAATAATTCAACTTTATTTTTTTTAAAAAAAATTAACAATAATAATAATAATTGAGTTTTATAATTTAAATTAAATAAGGGAGTAGGAGAATTCTGTATTTATTTACGGAAGCTTGTCTTTATTTGCTTAAAGCCAATGTCTAGAGAAAAGAAAAAGGGATGGAGTTTTGACCAAACAGCTATTGGATTGGGATTCAAAGGTTCTTTTCTTTCTTCTTCTTTTTTTTTTTTTTTTTTTCTTTCTTTCTTTCTTTCTTTTCTTTCTTTTTAATTTTCTTTTTAAAAATAAAATACTGTCTTGGTATTCGGACAGTTCCATTCAATGAATGTATTCAATTTCAACCATATTTGTTGGGTGTTTTATCTTTCTTTTGTTAATTTATTATTGTTTTATTTTAAACTAAATATAAATTTAGTTTTTTAAAATTTCATAATTGTATTTGTATCAAAACTCTTTATTTAAACTCTCGAGATTTGTGTTTGTTTAGTTAAGTTTCTAGTAAGTATTTGCATTTTTAATGGTGTCTAATAAAAATTTAATGGATTTAACACTAAATTTATTTTACTCAAATTTGAATTTATAGTATAAAGACTAGATAAACATTGAAAATTTAAACTTATTAGAAAATTTTTAAAGTATCAAATGTAAATACATATAATAAACTAAAGGAATGTGTAATTTTTATGTTCTATTTTCACTAAAGAAAAACACTTCATTATGTACGATTCTTTTTTTTACAAAATAAAAAAATGGTACAAAAAATAGATTTAAATACTACTTAGTTTCTGTATTTTTTATTTTAATTTATTTTGGTATTCATACTTTCAAAACATTCATTTTGATCCCTATACTTTCAACTTTAGTTCATTTTGGTTTTCATACCGACAAAATATTCATTTTAATTCTTATACTTTCAATTTCGGTTTATTTTGATATTTTACTTTTAAAAAGTGATATTTTAGTCCCTTCATCTTTAAGGAAACAAAATGATCACAGAATGAACCAAAGTTGAAAGTACAATAATCGAAATCAACATTTTGAAAGTATAGAGACAAAATTGAACTAAAACTAAATGTATAAGGACTCAAATGAACATTTTGAAAGTATATAGATTAAAATTAAAAAAAAAATTATATAGGGATAAAAATAGTATTTAACCCAAAAAAAATACGTTTGACATATGAAACTAGCAAATTACCAACAATTTTTTCTTTACAAAATAATTGTGATTTATTCAGTGAGTTGACAGAATTATATATATTTATATATATTACTCTTTCACATTGGGGCAGGGTAGTTTTTCTTCAACATATTATTGATAGGCCATTGGTAGATGGTTGGGTGGGAGAGGTTGGTTTCTAAAACCTAATTATTGGAGAAATTTGAAGAAATAATAAATAAATATAATGAAGTGGGTAAATCATATATGTGCATCTTCATGTGTTATTAGGATACATATATTTCTTTAGTTTTAAATTTGGGTACCTTTTGTTTTTTGTTTTAATCTAATTTCATTAAAATACATACTTCAAGTAGTGAAATATATATCATATTCAAGAAAGGCATGCATGAGCAGCTTAATTATCTTGAAACAAAGAAAGTGTTCACTAAAATTAATTAACAAAATCAAACATTATCAACTTAATTAGTCCCATGTTTGATAAGAGCATAATTAGCATAAAATCATGTTATTGAAGGCATAAGTTTAATATTCCAATGAGCATGTGTACTTCTTAAATGAGAGGTGATTATACGTTTGAAGGTCCACCAAGAGTCATGACCTCATCTCAAGAAGAATCGCACTATAGAATCACAAACTTACACCTTTGGAAATGGTAAAAGATTTTAGAAAAGCCCCACCAAAATGAGCTCAGCGTAATTATCGTATTCTCCCTCATCCTTACAACGTGGATTTTTGGGTCAACATTTGAATAGGTCTATCCTTTATGATCTTTATTAAATTACCATCAACCATTGAAAATCATTCCTCACCAAAACTCTTTATAAGGGGCATGTAGATGTCCTTATGCATGTGTGAAAATATAACGCGTAATTTAAACCATCTAATGTGCATCTAAAGCAATTATATATTATTCCCCCTTCTTAATTCAAAATAATAATAAAAAAAAAGAGCTATAATAACTATTTTGAAATGTACGTGTGTGAAAAACTTTCTTTACTCTCTCTACTCTAAGTCTACAAAACTCGAGCTATATTTCTAACTCGAATATAAAGCCTAAAACTTCCAATTACTTTTTAATTCATAGGTACCACTCTAACACTCATCTCTTTTCTCTTATATACACATATTTACTTAGTCTTCTGACAATATTTTTGCTGATGCAATCATCTCTGCGTCCTCATATCCTAACTTCTACCAACGCAATTGGCTAGCATTAGGGGAAAGTTTCTCCCAACGTCTCTAGGACGATGTTGATTCAGATGCATTTTCCTTTCATAGGCACTACTGATGCATTTAGGGATTCTTCTAACCCTTTTATTCATCGAGAAGAAATCTTGTAGTCATGCATATACAAAATGAAAATGTTATGAAATCAACCATCAAAGAAAGTAAGAAAACGTAAACAATAAAGAAATCGACACAAATATTTACACGAGTCACTAACAATGTATTAGTTACATCCACAGATAGAAGAAGAGAACAATTTATTATTATAGAGAAATACCAAGTTGTAGATTATTGAAGTATCATCAGTAAAATTATAGGATTTGCATATGGTGCATCCCTCTAAACTCTAGAATCAAGATCGTGAAATGTATATACAATAACTTAGATTTAGATTCTCGTATTTGATCATTGGAAGCACAGATAAGAGAGCGAAAGATTTAAACTAAGAATCACACATTCAAACACCAAATTTTCATAATGATGTGTTTAATTACAAGTATAATGGGCAAGTGGACGTGTGAAATCACACAAAAAATCAAAAGAAGAAAAAGATAAAGAGGTAGTGGGAATGAAAAGATGTGTGTGTGTGTGTGTGTTTTGAAGGGATGATATTATTATGTGTGTGAAGAATCATTACAAGTTTGAAGGCAAACAGAAGAATGATGGCACCGAAAGCATCTTCATCCTTATAGGGAAAAGCATATAATTTCTATCTTCCAAGGGAACACTTTGTTCATTTCCCTTCAATTTTATGTCACTCAACCAATAAAGTTTTCTTTTTTCCACTGTTTTTTTCTCCCTTTCTCTCTATTCTTTCAAAAACAAAAAGGTAAATTAAAGGGGTGAATATAAAATGCAACTCTCTTTCTGGTTTTTGAGACATTTTTCAAATGTTTGCCCTTTTTCTTTTTCATTTTCATTATGATGATCCTTCACTTGCAATTATGAAGCCTTCAACACCACCATGCATGACTAATGGAATTAATATATGGTTTTTTCTTTTCAATCAAAAAGTGAAAGTTTTTTAAACCCAACACGAGTGTTTTTATTATATATGCAATTCAAATTTTCCATCGACTTATTCTTCTTTTTGTTATCATTTCATTTCCATTTGTTTAAAGTAGAGCAAATAAAACAAAAGGAAAAGAAAAGTTTTTTTTTTATATATATATAATCTCTTAAAGTAGTATTTTTTTTAATAAAAAAAATAATTAAAAAAAGACACGTATATGACTCAACAATTTAAAATCACTTCAATTGAAAGTTGAATAAAAGTTATGTATATACACATTTAAAATAGTAAACTATCGTGTCAAATAGTTTGGTTCAACTATATGGAATTACAATTCTCTAGACAATTTAAATATAATTCATTAACTAAGTCCATATTTTATTTTTTTTCAAAACTACTCTCCTTTGTGTTTTAATGTGATATTCTTTATTTGAAAATTCCTTTTTTTTTTTTTTTCCTAAGACCACATCAATGGAAAAGATTTGATGTGCAGCATTTTGAATTAAAAAGAAAAATGCTTCTCCTTGAAGTATGATATTAGCTAAGTAATTTGAACGAAGACTTTTCTTAACCATTACTTAAAAATGATACCCTTTTATCTTCATTATAGCAATGCATTCTTTCCAAACAAGGCGATGGAATTTACTAATCTACAAATATTGTATTTTTTCGAAAATGAAACCTACTTTCTTTTTTTTATTATTTATTATTATTATTATTATTAGGAGGAGGATTAGGGCAGAGTGAAGAAGAAAGGAGGACAATTTTTTCCTCTTGATTTTTTCATATATTAAAGAATATCATATAAAAATGTAAAATTTTGCACTTCCTATAACACTTTGTAGATCCAACTTACAAATGCCTTTATATTTTTATCTCATGGTATATATAATATTATTTATGTAATGCCTCATATTCAAAATTTGGAATCCGAATGGTCTTGATAGTCCTCTACGACTTGAGAATAGGTCTTTCTAATTACTTGTTTTAAACTACTTCTAAGAGTATAGACTATCTCCATAAATCAACATGGATCCTTAATCCATTGCTTTCTAGAAAAATTCTCAAGAGATCACATAACTTATGATTACTTCAAGCTAAGCACACTTAATTTTAGAGTTCCTATGGTTGAGCCATCGAAAATGAAGATACTCCTTATTAATATAAGTAGTAACTATCAAATTTTTAAGCAATTCTTAACCATACTTATCCTTAGGATTCCTCTATTCGAATGTGAACATAAACATTACAATTTATTTCAAACATCAAATACTTTTTTTTTTTTTTTTTTTTTTTTGCTATTGATTTTGATAGATTTTAACAAAAATATTAGAAGCACGGTTGTCCCACATTAGAAAGGTTCAAGAAAATAAAGGTCTCTAAGCATTATAAAAGCAACTTATGACTTTGGTTTCAAATCATCCTAATTTGAAGCCCTTTGAACTTGGAATACTAACTCTAATTCTCCAGTTTGGAGTTTTTCTATATTAAATTCTCATGATTCGAATTTTATTACTTTCTTATAATTTTTTTTGGATTGAAATATAATTTTGGTCTATATACATTGAAATTGGTTCAATTTTAGTCCCTATACTTTCAAATGTCCAATTAGTCATTATACTTTCAATAACTCTTAAATTTAGCCCCTACTACTAGTTTATTATGGATTCTTTTCCTTACTTTTCATTTTTTATAAGCATTTTCACTATAAATTTTGAAAACATATACATATACTGTATTAAACATTTGAAAACACAAATTAAAATTAAACAAAATTCAAAGTAAATGAACCAAAATGATATTTGAGCACTTTTCAATGATTCATAGAGTAGGAGGTTTTTCTGGATAAATTATACCTAAGAATTTACCATGAAATTTCCTTCAGTTGTAGTAAAAGTGGAACAATATATTTATTTCCAATACTTGTTAAAGGTTAAAAGAAAAAAAAAAAAAAAAAAAAGGCTGTGGAAAAATTAGAAGTAAAGTTGGGAAGGAATTGGAAGTCAAAGGTACGTAGAGTTGGGCGTGAAAAGGACGCGAGTGGTATTAAAATTCAACGATCAACATTGGCAACCAATTGACCAGACATTAATACCTAACCCTTTATATGTAAACACCATTTATTCAATTTCCTTTTTCTCCATTTTGGTTTATTACCATTCGTTCATTTTCTTACCATTTTCAAACTTAATGTTTGACTCTTCACGATCCAATATCTTCATTTTCAATCCCTTCATTTTCTTGATCATGAGAAGAATGTTAACTTCAAACCACATTAACTAATCAAATCCAACCACTTCCTTTCATCCATTTCACTATACAATTCACTACAATCATATCTTATCTTATTCATATATTGTCTAGCCAAAATTCATTAATAAAATTATGAGCAATACCTACGTGGCACCTAAGTATCATACTCCCATTTCTTATACATATACAAAATAAAATAAAATAATCACTTTTTTGAAAAAAAAAATAAATAATAAAAGGTATCAATTTTTAATTAGGTGTAACAGGGAATGCATCATAACTGGTTACAACCTAGGTTGCTTCCAAGTATAAGGTCGTAATTCCTCTTTTTTTATATATGTTTACAATTCGAGTTTATGATTTGTAAAAGCTAATGTATCGTACATCAAATAAGTTTTGTAAGTTTACATTAATATATAGGTCAATCAAATTTAAGAGATACCACCTTTATAGCCTTCCCTCTAATGCTAATTTATATTGGCCCTAGATATTGAGGTTTATGTCTATTTGGTACATGTATTTTCAAAATCACATATTTAATTTCTTAACTTTGATATTTTAAAGATTTACCTATTTACTAGATGCAAAATTACGTTTAAAGCTTCATTAATTATAAAGTTCCAATTTATATCTAATAGACATTACAATTAAGTTTTAAGAAGTTCAAATTTTTTAAAGACCTATTGAATACAAAATTGAAATTTGAGAGACTTCTTAGATATTTTAAAAGTTCATAAACTAAATGACAGAAATCTCAAAATTCTAAAGACTAAACTTGTAATATTTTAACCTCGTGTTTTTTTTAAAAATCTTTTTAGATACTCACATGTAAGTTTTTCTTTAAAGCTATATACCTATTGAAACATTACCATTTTGTTATTGTACAATTAAAATACACAAATATGAGTAAAACCAAAGTGAGTTTAATTTAGCAATAATTGATATGTACTCACTCTCTTCAAATAGGATATTCGTTGCTTTTGTATACAAAAAATCTAAATTACTTGGAATGAAAAATTGAATTTAGGTGCAATCATAAGGTTTTTGAAATATGGATTGACTCATATATGTATAGCTAGAATAACATTATTATATAAATATACACATATAATGATCACAAGATCTAATCAAATTTGATCTTCTGATGAATTAAAATAATAATTAAAAAAAAGGGAAAGAAAGTAAAAGATGTCGGTAGTAAATTAAATGGGAATGTGTGGAAGATAACTAAAACCAAACCCACCATCTCCCTTATCCTATTTTCACTCGATTAAATTTATTATTTTTTTCCTTCACTTTTGACTTAACGCGTAGACAAAGAGAAAAATGTTTGAAATTTGACTATTTTATATATTCTTTGTTTTTTAAAAATAAATTATAATTTCCGTGTTAGACCCAAGAACTGAAATTTCAATTATGGATGGAAAAAAATAATTTAAAAAATCTTGAGAGAGAAGAAAGTTGTTGTTGTTTTTTTTTTTTTTTTTTTTTTTTTTGGGAAAAAAGGGATAAATTCAATTATTGATTAAATAAATAAATAAAGATAGAGGGTTGGGGGAATATGCAATGTATTAATTGTTACATGTATTTGGGATATGATTGAAGTGTGTCTTCTAAGTCATGTGAACTAAATCTTGTTTAGGGAGGGATTGCATTTTTTTCTTCTTCTTTTTATTTCATAATATTGTATTATCATAAATGAAAAGAGGAGATTGATTATGTATATTTTGCTGATTTTCCTATAATATTTTGTTTTAATAACATTTAATCACATTTTTCTTGTTAGGATAGGGTTTACCCCTCATTATTGCTTCTTAAACTATTTTATATTTAAATAAATGATAATAATAACAATAAAGTATTTTTTTCCTTTAAAATTTGAGGTTAAAAAACAACATTTATATCACGTGAAAGAAAATTTTGTCCAATTAGATGATAGAAATGCATTAATAAGCGTGAGGGTTATTTTTCTTTTTTTGTTTGTTTGTTGAATATAATATTTTTATATTTTTCTTTTATTTTCTTATACTAAAATTGATTAATGTAGATATAGTTTTTTTTTCAATTTAGATAACTTCTAATCCAATTTTGATATTTTGAGCTTGTTGTTGTTAGATCTAAATGATATTTTTCTATATTTAAAAATATCTTTAATAATTTTTTCGTTTAAAATAATTACTCTAAATTATATCACGTTTTCTAAGAATGTTTCGATTAAATAATTAACTTTCAATTAAGAATGATAAGATTAATTCTAGTTTTTTTTTTAATTTATATATGTCTTAACTAATTGAATTAAATTAATAGTTTTCAACTTTTGATCTTTTAAAAGTTGAATATAGGTGTAATCGGGTCTTTTGAAATTTTAGAAGTGTCATGTTTGATCCCAAGGCTTGAATTTGATTTATAGTTGTTGACGTTTGAAATTTCTTTCTAATTTTGATGCCTAGGTATAAAAAATGAAATGGAAAATGGAATTCAACTTATTTAAAAACACATAATAACAAAGTGTTTGCATATGTTAATTTGTCACATCACCATTATTTAAAAACAAATAATTTATTTTAAATGTTATTCAAATTTTTTGAATCAAATAAATCACTTTTAAATGTCAAGGACCAAATAAAAATTAGGTTAAATATTATTTTATATTTCTATATATTGAAATTTATTCAATTTTTGTCCATATACTTTATACTATAGACTAAAATTGAATGAGTTTTAAATTATAGAGACCAAAATGATATTTTAAACCAATTCAAATATGTAGAGCTCTAAATAGAAAATAAGCTAAAATTCTAAGAACAAAATACATGTGTTTACCCTTGTAAGTTGTAATAACAAGAATTTGAGGGGGTAAAAGTGCAAGGTTTCAAGTCTTAAATGTACTTCATATTTGCTTACAAGTTTGTACAAAATTGGGCCTAATCAGGTAATGGGCCCCTCTATTATGTAGAGCATTATTGTAGTCTGGGCTTTTTTAATTGCATTAAATTAAAACAGAAAGCATTGTCACAATGCTACCAACTTATAGAGTGGTTTTGTGAAAATGTCATCCATGTGATATTTTTCAGATCATTTATACCAATTTTGTGTGTTACATAATTATGACATTATAATATATTAAAAACTATATATGTTCCTAAAAATAATAATCGTAAACATAATCAACACGAGGATTAGATCCCGTTTGATAACTATTTCGCTTTTAAAAATTAAGCCTATAGACACTATTTCTACCTTCAATTTTTTTTCTTTATTATCTACTTTTTATTATTTTATTTATTTTTTATTTTGAGTTCATTAACGTGTGAATCTGTATATTCAAACATCTAAATTGTTAAGATAATTTAGATTTAAGCTCCAACTCAATATTTTGTTATTTTTATTTGGTGTTTTATTTTTATTATTTATTTTGTACTATCTATTGAACTTTGACAAAATATTAGAACCGCAATTTCCAATAAAAAAAGTTTTAAGGAAGTGATGAAATCTAAACACTATCAAAAGAGTTTATGTCTTTGGTTTCAAATTTTGTCAGATAGAAATACTTTAAGTTTTAGTGTATTAATTCTATTTAAATTCTCTAGTTTTAGAGTGAGCAAAAATTGTGAGTGAAACAAATGCTTTGATATAGTGTTTTCTTCGCAATTGGGGTATGAAAAAAATTTCTTTATGATTGTAATAATTTTTCACATAATGGATTTTTTTTTATTCGTGGTTTTTTCTAAATTCAATGTTATTTTTCTACTTATTCATGCAGTAATAGTGGAAGTGTTGGGAATGTGACCAAAGTCCCACATTGGTTAAATAAGAGGATGATCATGGGTATATAAGTGAGAATGACTACTGACTCTATTATGAAGGTTTTTCCAATACTATTCTTTACGTTAGTTTTTTTTTAGTATTCATGTGATTCTTATCTCTCTCATAAATAGTTGTTGGAATGGCTGAAAATAGTTTAGAGGTTTTCTTGAGGGTTTGGAATGGTATCAAAGTCTAAAATGCCCCATTAGCATTTGATAAAAAAAAAAAAGAAATAAAGAAATAAAGGAATCCTATTAATTAAAAAATATATATATGTATTAACTAAAATTGAGCATGGTCCAAGAGGACTTTTGCAAGATTGACCTCATCACACGTGAGTGGTACGTGTCAAATTGTTTATATAATTATACTACTAACACAAAAAAAATGTATTATGCATGAACGAAAGTTACTTAACCAATTACCCTTATTAACACCCAAATAAAAATTAACGGAATTTTAAAACACCTTTGGTTTTCTAAGCCTTTTTCTAAAAAATATTTTTTAAAAATTACAATATTACCCTTGAACTTTCGTAAACATTTCAAAAAATTACATCGAAGTAGAATTTCTAACATAAATCAAGACTTAAAACAATACAAATTGACAATGACCTAAAATAGTATAGTGATCCAAATTTTCGTTCTACTAGATCATTAATCACACCATTTTAAGTCTTAAAGGATTTTTAACTCCAAGGTAATTTTGAAATGTTTATGAAAGTCAATGAGTAATATTGGAATTTTTGAAAGTTTATGAGTATTTTTTTAAAGAAAGGAGAAAATACATGGTTGGTCATTTTCCTTTTTATATAGTTTAACCTTTTTTTATTAAAGAAAAAAAAAGGGTTACTTTGAAGACTAAAACAAGAAAGTAAATATCCAAAAACTAAATAGTAAAGAGGGAAAAAGGTAGAAAAGTAGTAGAGATATGATTTGAGGGACAGAGAAGGCTTTTTTTCTTTATGTTTGTGGGGAAGAATTTGATTGAAATTTGCATATATGTGTGTGTGTGTGTAAATGTAAATGAATTATGGAATGCAGAGTCAAAAGGTGAATAAAAAAGAGAATAGAAGGCTCTGCTATTTGGATTTGGCCTTTGCCTCAGCCATAAAGGGGAGCCTTACCCTTTAACTCAAAAACTGAAATTTCCATTTCCCTTTTTTCTGTCCATTTTCATCATTACTCTTAACAACTATGAATCCAAATTCTATTCCTAATGCCACTCATCAGCCATAAAGGGCAGCAATATTATTGGTTTGAAGATGCCACTTACAAAAACAAAGAATTTGAAATGTTTACCAAAAGTCACTTCATACTTAACTTAAGCCTGCCCTAAAATGACTAACTAATTCATGTTTATATGGGATATCTTGTCAAGTCTATATGCCATAACAAGATAGCTTCGTCTCATCTATTAAGTCGAACTACCAAGTATTTGGACTCACTCAAAATAGGTAACTTCTTGACCTTGATTACTTCTATATATTGAGCAACCGGGCACTAGACTCACCTAAGTTAGACAACAATTTAATGTTACATTGGTTGGATGGTTGCAGGACAAGCTAGATTCATCAGGGCTAAAAAAATTTTTGGTTCAATTTGATTGAACTGGCATATTAATTCATATGGGCTAAATCTAAATAGCTTTATTTTAAAGCTAGCTATATGTTAGACTAGACTATAGATTGTTTGGCTCATTTTGAACACATGCTAGCATCCTCTTAGGTGTTTTATTGGTATATTGATATGGTAACGTAATTGAATAGTTAAGATGATTTGAAATGGTGATACAAGAACGAAATATTAGTATGGTCACTATCTATATTTATATCTTACTTCTAAGTATATATAATTTCTTTCTGACATGTGGCATCCCACACTATACATATATGTATATATGCAAAATAGCTTCAATTATATGAATTCCATAACAACAGCAAAATTAATCGTTCTATTTAAGGCCATGAAATATTGTTATCCATCATGAACCATAAACTGGATTACACAAATGGGGGGGGGGAGACCCAGAAAAATTGGCCCCCACATATATTAATTTATTTCATTCAGAGATTTCTTTAATAAATTTCATGAAAAAAGCTAAAAAAGAAAAAAAAAAAAAAAAAAAAAAAAAGAAAAAAAAAGAAAAAAGAAAAAGAAAAAGAAAAAGAAATGGTAATAAATCATGTGAAAAGACACTTCATGTTCTATGTTTATATATATATTTTTAACCCAAAAAGAAAAAGTAGTATCACATCAGAGGGAGAAGAATGGAAAAAGTAAAAATGACAGTTTAGTGTAATTGAAAGTCACAGTCAAAGGCTGTGTTGTATGTTTATCATTTAAAATCTGAATGAGGCTATGCGACGTTCATTTGGGTGCCCACTTTTTTCCTCCTAATTTTTCTCTTTAATTTGGTCCCGCATTTCATCCAACACTTCCCGCCCATTCTCTTCCATCTCATTTGCCTCTTCTCAATTCCTTCTTAGAACAATTTAAAAGAATTGAAAGTTACTATTTGTATCGATAAAATACACATTTCTTTTTTGTGACTCTAAGGATGGTCATTCAAATCGTAAAAATTGAATCGTTTCTAAAAACCAAACCAAACCGAACTGAAAACTCAATGAAATCCAAAAATATGGTTCGAATCGGTTTGAAGAAATTTTGAAACCGAATTAATTCGGTTCGATTCGGTTTCAATTTCGAAAACCGAATTTCATACCGAATCGAACCGTTTTTAACTAATATATATATTTATTTATTTATCAATATAATTATATATCTAAAAGAAGAGTAAAACCGAATTCAAAACCGAACCGTTTTTAATTTAAAGAACAAAACCAAATTGAAAACCAAACTGAACCGAATCGCTTTTTAATTAAAAAAAAAATATGACATAGATTTTTCAAGAATACCAAAATCGAATTTGAAACTGAACCAAACCGCATGAGGTTCGGTTCGGTTTGACCCCTAAGTGACTCAACCGAACCAAACCGTTTCCATCCCTAGGTGACTCAATCATAGAAACTTCATACTGGTTGAGAAAAGCTTTAAAAAAATTGAAAGTTACTATCTAAATCGACAAGGTGCACCTTCTTTTTTGGTGAGTCAATCATAGAAATTTGTTAGTTAAGCGTGTTTAGCTTTGATCAATTCTATATTATGTAATCTCTTGAGAATTTTTTAGAAAGCATGTGAGTGAAGACAAGATATGTTAAAAGGATTGTGTTGGTTTGTGCGATAGTCTTCACTCTTTAAAGCGACTTAAGACAAGTCATTATAATGTTGTCAGGTCGTAGGGGATGCAAGAAAATATCGAGGCCATCAAGTGCCAAATCCGGATTCCAAATCTTGAGTTCGGGGCATTACAAATATAATGAATGAACATGTTTCCAAAATGTATAGTGAAAATACTAATAGATAATAAAATGTCTTAAAAAAATCCAATGACAAACTAGAATTTTGTACTAAATTAAGATTTATTTCAAAGTATAGAAAATAAAATTGTACATTTTAAATTTTATAAACTATAAAAATTGAATAAATCTCAGAGTACAATGATTAAAATGATATTTTAATTATATTTTTATTATGTGATGGAGATATTAGTGAAATAAAATAATTTTAACAACATAGGTTAAGTTATAAATTTTTTCCTTGAATTTAGGATGTGTAATTTTTCTTTTCTTTAAGAAAAGGTTTTCTACCAAGCGTCTCGATTTTGTGTTTAATAGAACTCGAACACTAACTCATTTGATTTATGGTTTTCAACTTTCAATATATTATGTAAACATTGAAGTGATAAAATTAATATAATTAATTAAAATTTTATTGAAAGTGCATGGACTACATTAACCTAATATTTATAGTATAGATTAGAGAAAAACCTCTCCGAACTTCTAATTTAACCTAACAAAATAATACACTAATGGGAACATGATTACAAATCTTAAGACAAAGTTAAGTTACTTAAAAGAGTTGATCAGATCTATGAATTATTTTAAGAATATCCATGAATAGCAAATATATCTGAATCAAGAATTCTAAAAAAGTGAAAGAGTTGTATTAAAATAAATTTGGTTGAAAGCATATATGAAGAATGAGTATTGGCAATGGCGCTGTGGCCTTCCCATGTTGTAGTCAATTTTAATTAGGCCAAACAGCATATGAAAGACATCTTTCTTTCATTTCTCCAAATATGGATAATTTTGGGTCCACTCTCTTAGTGAAACTATGAATCAGGAAATGGGAATTGACACTCCATTAATTCCATTTTTTTTCTTCTTTCATGTCTACAAAAATAACTTAATTTAACATCTCGTTTTTCATACCTTGTGTTTTCATCTTTGTTTTAAAAAAAACATTGGAATTTCTAATCAAATTCTTTCAATAATAAAAACTAGTTTTCATCTTTGTTTATTTTTGTTTTTATTTTTAATTTAAATGTTTCGTTCGAGCTTTTTCCATGTAGAACAACAGTTAGGTGGTGCATCCATCAGTAATAATTGAAGTTGTGAATATTTTAAAAAGTTGATATATTTCGGGGATTTGTGTTCACATCAATTGCACTATTTAGAATATATAGCAACTCTTTTAAAAATGTGTTTGTGTTTCCATAACTATATGATGGATTTATAATTTAAATGTTTGAACTAATTATTAAGATATATATATTTTTTTACTAATAAGTTATTGCAATTTTAAATGTTTGTTAGTGTTAAGGTATATATTTCTTTTTATTAAAAAGTTATGATCGGGTGTGTTGCTCTGTTGCGGTCGTCTCATCGGGTGGTTGGATGGGATGTTGAGTTGAGTTGGGTTTGTCGAGTGGGGACAGGTAAGAGGGTATGAAATAAGTTGTTTTGAGTCTTCTGGTATGCGTCTATTTATTTTATCTGGCGAGAGAGGAATCGTCAGTTGCATGGAGGTCTTCCAAGGACGGTGTCTACTTTATTCCATCTTATTGTCTCTATGGTTCATGCTCGTGTTGTTTCCTTGCGGGTTAATCTTATTGGTCTTCTCTAGTTTTTATTAATGTTATTTCTTCCTTTTTGTGTTCAGTCTTTTGTTTTCTTTGGGTGTTGCGCTCGGTTTGTTTTGTTTCGTGACTGTTTCTCTGGATAGTTATTCTATTTTCTTTTGCTATGGCTTTTGATCTCTTGTTCGATTAAGAGCTCGGTCTCTGTTGTTGCTTTGTTTGTTATGATGCCTTGACCCCGGACTGTGGGATTCTCCTATTGTTGTATAATAATCTTACCTATTCAAAAAAAAAAAAAAGTTGAAGGTTCGAATCTCCATCCTTACATATTATTATAACTAAAAAAAGTCAAAAGTTAGTATTATCGTATACATTAAATATTATGTTTTGTAGACAACCGGAGTAGAGAACGATTATCTACTCTTTCTTAAGATCAAAAGTTCAATCTTCGACCTAAATTGTCAGTGTTCTTCTTTTGACCGCAACCCTAAATATGACCAAGACTTAAATTACTAATTGGACATAAATATCATAGTTCGAATATAAAAGGCTTCTACAACTTGGTCAACCACTTATTTACTCTGTCTTGTCAAACATTGTATACCATTAACTTTAATTTCATCATCATATCTTAACTACTCTAATTATTACATTTTCTCCTCTTTGATTAGTTTCTCTCTTTCAAAATTTAGCTTTGTAAGCTAAGATACCTAAAGCTAATAATACCATTCACTTTCTTCACTTTTTTACTTTATATCAAACACTCAATCTAACACATCGGAAGAACAAACATATAACATCGAAAAAATTTCGAGCATAAAAGCTCATTGAAAAGATGAAATCTTCATCTTCTAAAACTGATAAAGCAATTGAGATAATTGGTTAAAATATTGATATAATTAAATTTACTGTAACTCAAGCTATTAATTTAAACTTTTGGACGTGAAGAGTGGTTTTAACAAGATTTTTCATCAACAATTTTGTCTAAACAAAAAATTGTTGTTTGTTGGTGAAATTTGTGTTCGGAAACTCAAAACCCAAAATCTTCTCTCTCTCAAGTCTTATATTTCAATTGAATGTGAAGGATAAAAGAATCCCAACTATAAATGTATAATTAAGTAAGAATTCTACATGCATATATAATCACAATCTAAAGTAGTAGAAGAGAATTAAACAAAGACAACGAGAAACTTAATTCATTGAGTAGGAAAAAAAATAATTTGATAAACCGAAGTTTTAAAGCTCTATTGCCACGCATTTTCGACAATATCATCAGATGCGAAGCATAAATCTGGGGAGATATCCTACCCTTTTTTGTCTTTGGTCTACAAGATCAAAACTATTCTCTAATTATACTTCTTCCACTATTGCACTAAAATAATTCTCTCTTTCGTAAGTTGACGTATGTTATTATTGTATGTTTCTCACGTATGGGTTTGGTAATGAAGTATCCATTTTTTTAAAAGAAAAAAAAAGGCTTATTTGTCGCATTTTTAAACATAATACCATATATATATATGTATGTGTGTGTGTGTGGCATAGACACATCTTCTATGTTTAACTATTTTCCCACTCATAAAGAACACTCACAAAACTAATAACCAAAAAAAAAACAATGGATCACTTCAATCATACATTAAGACTAGGACTCTAGAGGGAGCCCAAAAACATAAATACTTAATTTAAACAAAACACAAAGACATGTTTATATTAATTAACTCACTAAACAATTACTTTCAAAAGGGAGGGCAATAAAAAATCATGAAATCAAAACCTAATTAATTAACTAAAATGATCCCAAAGCCGCTCGTGGGGTCCCGTTGTTTTTTCTTCTTCTTTTTTTTTTTTTTTTCTTTTTCTAAAAAATAAATTAAAAGAGAGAGATGTGGGGTACGTATTGAAAAAAAAAACAGTGAATTAGATTAGAAGTACGGAGAGAATTAGAATGATGTATAATTGAGAATCTTACGTTGGAAAAATATATAAGAAGACCACTCACAATCATTAGAAAAGTACATGAACTCCTATATACATTGTCAATTAGTTATGAGATAAAATCTCATATCTTTTTAGTATGATGTCTGTTAGGTGACAATATATTAAATTTACATTCATCTAACATAATGGTTTTGGGTTTATTAATTACTTTAACATGGTATTAGAGCAAGTGATCAAGGAGATTTTGTATTCAAACCTTTGTAATGTATTTTTCTCCCCGATTAATATTGATCTCTACGTGTTGGGACGTTGGTGATTTAACAATATGAAGTCAAAATGGACGTTCGATCTTATCCTCCTTTAGAAAAAATGTTGAGATCCCATCTAAAAAAGGTGAATAAAAAGAAAATCATCTTGATGGAGGCATGTCGAGAATCTCATATTTAAAAAAATGGAGAGACATTGTCACACTCTTTAAAAGATTAGACTACTCCTATCATTATCAGTAGATGGTTAGATGGAACTATTAGGAAAAACTATCCACTTCTACTGAATAAGCAAAAAAAATAACAGAGAAATTATAAGAAGAATAAAACTAGAAAACACAAGAATTTACATGAAAACTCCAAATTTAGAGAAAAAAAAATCCACTACGTGAAAAATTGTTACAAAATCACACAACAATAATTCTCTCTCCTAATCTCTATTGCAAGAGCATTCTTTCAAAGTTTTTATACTACTCGCATCTTTTAATCTCACACTCTTAAACAAAGAATAGAATACAAAAGGGAATTTAACTAGACATAGTAGTACACCAAAGGTAAAAGTATTTATAACCAGAAAGACTTGAATTCAAAGACATAGACTCTTTTTATGATGATTAGAAGTTATGACTTTTTAAAAAATTTTCGATATGAGATTACTGTAGTTCTAATATTTTGTCGAAACCAAACGTGAAGCCTAAGTTTGTGTAATATATACAAAATAGTGTATAGGGTGAGTGGTTGTGTGTGGTAGTGTCTGGATTTTGTTGAATAGCTGTTGGGTTCATGGTTTTATTGACAGACCCTTAAATTGTGGGACTGTCCCATTATTTTCCCCCTTACCCTTAAAAAGTGAAAACAAAAAAACTGAAAAAGGGTCTAATTCCCAACAGTGCCACTTCCCATTCGTCGGCCATTAATGTTTTGTGGGACCAAATACTCACCTAACCCTACCTCAAACATGACATCAACAAACAACCCCTTTCCCTTTTCTTTTTCCTTTCTTTCTTTTTCTTTTCCTTCTATTCTTATATATACGTAGTTTTTTCTACTTCCTATTATAGCTTCTATTTTTCTTTCTTAAAACAAAAATCTACATCCAACTTCACATCTCCATATTCATCGTACATGTTCATGTTCATAAACAAAAATTTTGTATTAAAAAGAAGTTTATAACGATAAGAAGTATTCTTTCAAAAGTTACACTATTACTATTGGTTTCTAGTTAGCATTTCAAAATTATCATTGAACTGAAAATCTCTTAGAAGACTTAAACGTAACGTTGTTTAAACAAGCCAAGTATTTTAGTCATGCACTCTTTAGGTCATTACCACCTTCAAATTTAATTTTGTCCAATAAAATTCTGACCAATTTCTACTATAAGATAGCTAGTTTTGAAACATTTATAAAAAGTCAAGAGTAGTACAATTAAACTTCTTAAAAATAAATGCAAAATTTAGGTTATATATATATATATAATTTTGCCTAAGATCAAATGAAACGGCAGAACTGACTAGAGAGTGAGAGGTCCATATAATATATAAGTGAAAATAATTATCTCTACTAGTACAAAACCTATTAAACGAATTTAAAAACAGAGTCATATTGTAATGCTCTCATTTTTATAGCTCCCTCACGTTAAAAAATAAATAAAAAGAATTTTGTGGGATGACAGATTATGATTGAACAATTTAATAAGATGTAAGTGTAAATATTTTTGGGGTGAGTTATGGTGGAGAGTGACCCAAAAGACCTATTCAAAAAGACATTGTTTGAAACCCACTTTTCAACTTTCTGCTACCTTCCCAACACATTACTTCTGCAGGCACAGAACCATCTGATTTGTTTTAAAACTCATCACATCTCTTTATCTCTCTTTTCTCTCCCATTATTCCCTTCCTCTCCTTTTTTTTTTCCTTCCTTCTTCATAATAAAACCAAACCCCTAAAATTAAAACTCCCATCAATCTCCAACAAAACAAAAGAAATCCAATTTGTATCCTCTCCTTCACTTTTAATTTCTTCTCTTTCACCACATTTTTCAGTGAGAAGAAGAAAGAATTAAAGATGATGATGATGATCAAGATGACGCTTGTTGTTTGTAGAAGAAGATCGAGATCAAGAAAGAAGCTTGCTTGGGTCTTGTTATTGTTAATAATAATGTTATTGGTGAATGAAGAGTTATTGATTTGCTGCAATGCTTCACCAACTAACAACAAACAAGCCTTCTTCAAATTGAAGCCAAAAAAGGGTAATTATTATTATGGTCATTTCTTTGGATTCTTGCCTAGAAGAATTCCTATTCCTGCCTCTGGCCCTTCAAGAAAACATAACGATATTGGCTTAAGAAGCTGGAGATCGCCTTGAATCAACCCATTCTTTCTTCATTACATTTTTTTCTTCTTCTTTTTCACAGTAAAGGTGATTCTTCATCATCTTCATCTTGTTTCATTTTTTTTTCTTTTTTCGGGCAAAAATTTGAGACATGGGTTGATATTGTACATCGGATTGTTTCATGGGTTAGTCTAAAAATTTCTCTTCTTTTTTTTTCCCCCCTTTTTTGTTGTTGTTTAAATGTTTCACAACAATGCTAGCTTTTTGATATATATATTTCAGATAAATATATATACATATGTATGTATGTAATGGATGCATGGTTAATTTCTTTTTTTTTTTCTTTTTTTTTTTTGGAGTTCTTTCATATTGTTGTAAACAATCAACATCTTTAGGGAGGTTTATGAGATATTATTTATTTATTTATTTTTGGTGAGAAAAGAAAAAGTTAAGAACATAAAATACAAGGCCTACCCACAAAAGCAAAGTTCACTTTTTTTTTTTTCTTTCTTGAAAAAAAGAAAAAAGAAAAAAAATGTCTCTTTGTTCTTCTTTTTTGACATATTATTGTTATATCGACGTGTATATATTCTTTTTTATGTATCTAGAGGAAATTAATGATTTTGATTTAATTAAGGAGAATTATAATGATAAAATACACGTTTTGAGATTAAGAAATGTTGGTTATATATAGTGGAAATATTTAAGTAATCTACTTGGTATTTTGATGTGTATAGGTTTAGTGATTTGGGAATATATAGCGATTAAAAGAGGGTTGGTTTAATGAGCTTAATAGTGAAGTAATCATGATTGGTTTCTAATATTGGAAATCATTATCATATAAAATTTGATTTGTCTTCAAATCTAACAAAATCATTGGTTGTGGATTTAGCCAAAAAGGGGGTTCTTTTATTTTGATGAATGTAGAAATTGGATAGAAGAGGTACTTAATTTGAAATATTCTATTCAATTTTGATTGATTAATTAGTAAATATTAATCATGTTTACTATTTACACACTCAAATTTTCAACTTAAGTATGTTTGTATTCACATAATAAGTTTTCTAATATTCACATATATGAAAAATATTACTTAGTTTAGTTGGAAACAAATGGATGTACATAACAAAAGTAGTAGGTTAAGTATTTGATACATTTTTAATTTATTGTAAATTATTGATTATATAATAATTGAACATAGTGTTAAGGCATGTATATTTGTCTTAATATTCAAATTCTCATATATCACAAAGTTTAACTAAAAATAGAATAATATATCATAATTTGTACCAAAAAATAATGATCAAACTATATGGTGTAGAAAAATAATAATAAAGTAGTGGGACTAAACTTTTCAATTATTTGTGTGTATCCGTTGTATATGGATAAGGAAAGGGAAAAGGGGAGAAGAAGATGAAGAAGAAGAAGAAGAAAGAAGAAGAAATTTCCTTTGTTCAATTGTTAGAGACATGTTGACAGCCTAAAAGGAAAGGAGCAAATTCAATGGTTTGGTTATAATTTTATGGTAACATTGGATTCCATTACCCAAAAAAAAAAAAAAGTTTTGAAAAAAGTTGAGTATTTGATAGGTACAAATGGGGTATGATCAACCATAATTCTTATTTGCCACCCTATAATGTCCCCCTTTTATTTCTATTTTTTATTTTATTTTAAAAAAACCTGTTGATTTAAATCAATTTAATATCCTATTAATAAATCTACGTTAGATTAGAGATTCAATAAGAAAAAAAAAGTATATATATAATTTCATTTGTAAAAAAGGATGAATTTATTGGAAAAATTACATAAGCAATCATAATTTTTAGTCAAATGGAAGCATTAAATTGTTCAATAGAAATTATATACATATCTGTCAGAGAGTATAGTAATTTTGAAAATCAAGGGTTGTGTGGTCACAAGCTAAAGTGTAGACTTTTTAGTCCTCAATTTTACATTTAAAGTTTATTTGGTTTGAGTCAATATCATATCCCTTATCTTCATTTTAATTATAAATTTGTTATTAAGATATATTAATTTTTATTTTTAATTAGTCGTATAATCATAGACTTTTATCACTTACAGATGTGTCTATTTAGATGAACTATACTTATTTTGACTATTAAATATTTTTATTTAATTATAAATAAATTATTTAAAAAATTAAATGAATTGTTTGACCAAGACTGTACTCAAGATTGAGGGGCAATGGTTCCCCCTATTTCCATGTTTCATGGCAAAAGGAAAGTATATATTACACATAAAGTAAGAGAATCAAAATTTTTATACTATTTTTGAGCTACCAAATGCAAAGGATTTAATTTTTCATCTTCTTTTTTGACTATCTTTTTAGACCCATGCTATTAAATAATGTTGAGTAATTAAAATATCATTGAAGTCTATATTATAGAAAATATGACCCCACAATTGAATTATTTATTTATTTTTCTATAGAATATCCATGGGTTTTTTTATTATAAATGTTAAAGAAGTAGAATTAGTTATAAAGAGGCATGTACTTGAATGATTAAATAATTTCTTAAACTAATGTTTCATTTTATTTTGTCACTTCTTTGCAAAATAGAAGAAACATACCCCCCAATATATATATATATACATATATAATAAAAATAACCCAAACAATAAAACTTGAATTACTAACTAATCAAAATGATCAAATATACTCTAACCAATTGAATTAAACTAACCATTTTTTTCCTCATAGGAGAGTAGACTTCATACCTAAATTTTATCAACATTTATTAAATAAAAATAATTTTTTAATAAGAAAAAATGTTTACTTTAGCCATGTTTTAATTGACTAAAGGGAAATGATTGCCCCATATTAGTAGTTTTTTAGTGGCTAAAATTGAGAAAAAAGAGAGATTGGCATTTATTTTAGATATTTTTTTCCACATAATTTAAGGATTATGATATATGTTATTAATTTCCTCTAGGTGATAAGGCCATACACAAAGGGAATGCAACTTTATTAATAAACCCTTTGTCGTGATGCAATTGTCTTCTAAATTTTTGGCTAATAACATGAAAATGGCCTCCAAACTAATTAGCCTATTTTCATCCGTCTTTCTCAAACTTAAAATGTCATCTTATATCTTGTGTGGAAAATAATGTTCCTATTTATTTGCAAAATGATTAAGTTTCTTTTTAAAATATACGTTTTTCGATCAAATTATTAATAGGAAGGATCAATCTTATAATTTTTCATTATTAAATTTGTATATATAGATGTGTTCGTATTATATATAATTACGAAAGGAGTTAACTATTATGTAAGTTTGAAGATTCAAGTTAATTGAAACACATTTATTTTATGTTTTCTCTTTTAAATTTTTTATCTCCACTAATGAAAAATCTGTATACTATATCTTACAAGATATATTGAATAACTCAACTATGATAAATAAATTTTACAGTCTTTAAATATTAATCTTTTCACCAAGATAATCCCCTCAAAGGGAGCCGTATGAGATGAAAATCTCACGAACGGTTCTGGAATGGAGATTCTAATAAATCGAAAAAAAAGATTCTAATAAACCAAGATGCTCATATTAGTGACGTTATTGTTGCTGTAATCAAGAAAGTCGTCCCAAATATTTCCACTCTTATGATATAGTATACATTCATTCATAAAAATGATAGGCCCAACTATTTTGAAAACTATTTAATTATCATAACATGGATTAACCAAACATGTTTTTCATATATTTAATACAAAAACTCCTTGAAAATGTTAGTTTTAATATATTCTAATAAAACTTAAATATTTAAGAGTGAGTTCACATTCACAATATATACTTAAAAAACTAATATTATCAAATATTACTTAATAAAGTAATCATTAAAAAACATGTCACACGTTAATAATAATCCTCAACTTCAAGCAAGTTTTAATAAAAACATGAATAAAGCTCCAAAAATATAATATATATTATGCTTTCTCAAGGGGAAAGGGAAGCAAATAATTGCTATAATTTCTGAACTTTCGTGCGCATGTTGAAATTTAAGAAAGGAAAAAAATAAAAGAAAAACCATAAAAAGAGAGTGAAACTATTTAATTTTTATGTCAATTATTATTTTATTATAATGTCAGTGTGTGTATATATATGTGTACAATAATGGAATAAAGATTATTGAAAAATACAGAAGCAAATGTAATGATTTGAATACACGTCCACTTTCACCTAAAGAACTTACTTTAACAAAAGAGAACCTTAATCAATTAAAATTAATTAAAATTAATTGCTTCCATTTGTTTCCAACTTTTTCTTTTGTCAAACTTCTTAAGCGTGCTTGTGTACATATATATTCATCAATCCATATGTAATTATTGCTGATTAAGAAAGCTTAACAAGATAATCATATATTTAACTTGTACAAACAAAAGGATTAATTGATGCATTATTACTACTCTCTTGAGTCTCTTATTCCCCTCTTTTTTTTTTTAACCCAACTTTTTTCATTATCATTTTATTTACTATTTCAAGTAGCAGAGGAAGAGAGGTTTTTATTGCATGGATTGCCTCTTTTTCTTTTCGTAAATATATCTTGTAATTATGAACTGATTTGAACATTAATTCATAATAAGTTTGAGATACGTATATATGTCTTAGGTGTTCTTCTTCGAGATATATTACTTTGGCACTTTGATGTAAGGAGAGACCCGACCCATAATACCCCATTAATTTTCAATCTATAAGAAAAATAGAGTTTATTTAAAGAAATGGTTAGTTGTGATATTTGAGAGAGCTCTCTTACTTAAGAGATTTAGAGTTGAAACTTTATTTATACTATCTCCTTCCTTAATTATATCTTATTTTAATCTCTTATCGTTAGTCAAACTAATATAATCAAATTAAATTAATCCTATAGTGAAATTTTAATATAAATGTAATAGTGAGAGCTTTAGAAGATCAAATTAAAAGAATTTTTGGGGAAAAAAAACTCAAAAATACTATGAGAAACTTAGATTAGATATAAAGTTGATTTTCAAAGAGACATTTTAAAACTCTATACGAAGCACACTTTAAAAATTTATTAATCTTGCTTAACTCGATATTATAGGGTGTGAGGAGTTGAATATAGCTCCGACCTCAAGAGAAATGGTATATGTCAATAAACTATCCAACTATTATTATAATATATATATATATATATATATATATATATATATATATGAATATTCGGTATTTTTGCTTGGCCCCCACTCTTTTTGTTTTTGTTATGATTATTGAAATGACCTCTGCAAAGAGTTTAAGATATCCTTCCAACTTTGAAATTCCCCATCTCTCCCTTTCATAAGGTTGGAAGATTATAAAGAACATAGGAATGAAAATGAGCTACTGTTAAATCACACTCCTAAAAAACAGAGAAAAAGGTAATTCTAATTAATCAAAGGAAAAAAAAAAAAAAAAAGGCAAAAGTCTTTGTCAAATATAGCAAAGCTAATTAAGAAAAGAAAAGAAAAGGCATTACAAAGAAGCTAAGGAGGAGAAAGAAGAAAGGAAGAGAGTAGCTAATTAAATTGATAGCTCAAAAACAGAAAGCTATCAAATTAAAGGAAGTGTATCACATCAAGGTCATCTCTTGACACAAGTTAACCCTTATTAGATGGATCCTTAAAATTTTTTCATACACTATTTTATATCTTTGCTCCCACTTAGGATCTTGCAAATTTTAGGTCATTTTGAAAATTTTGGTGAAAGATGATTGTTTAATATTGCTTTTAATTCTTTCTTTTCTGTACTCAACAAAATCCATAGCTTTGTGCAATTTTCCATCTTTTTCTTTAATACAAATAAGTTCAACCTCAGCGGCACTTAATAAAAAATAATTTAATTGTCCGATCATACTTTATCACGTAACAAATTATCTTTTTTTTTTTTTTTGTGTGTGTAATTGGACCAAAATATACTTAATGATTAAATGCAACTATCCTCATGCATCCTCATTTATAATACAATAGAAAAATAACAATTTAATTTTTTATAAGAAAATAAATAAAATTACTTGACTTGTGACAAATTTTAGTTAGACAAATGGATGATACAAAAATAGATGAATCTCAATCATCACTTAAATTTTATTTTATTTTTTGTTAAATTATACAAAATATATCTCTTTAAGCTTCAATTATATGTCGTTCTACTATTAAAATAAATTATGGAAATTGATGTGACAATTCATGTGAAAAAATATGAAAGCATGTCTCTAATATTATTTTTCCCTATATACAAAGATTAAAATTGGTGTTACCATATCTACTATTCATATCAAAAGATATTGTTAAAATAATTAATATAATCAATTTTTACTCTTCAGTTGCGACACAACTTAACGAGAATGAAGTAATAAATGATGTCGCGTATGTGGTCCTCCTATTTTTACATATTTTTCGTTGTTCGTTCATAACTTCCATTTTATTTTTAATTGGAAAAAAAAAAACTCTCTAGGATATTTTTTTAAAACAAATTTAAAATTTTGAAGGTAAAAATAAAACCTGCCAAAGTCAATGAACTTATGAAATTTGATACACTTTCATATAATTTAACCCTTTTCTTTTTGTCTTGGTTTAATTTGCAAATACACCAAAAAAAGGCATGAAAATTAGAAGCCTTCTTGTCAAGGCAATCTTCGTAAGTTTCCTCTCTAATTCTTGAAATATGTGACCAATATACAAAGGAAAAGACACTAAAACCAAACTTAGTTCTTTCATATGTAATATCATTGAAGTAAAAAGTCAACAAATAATGTCAGTTCTTGGACTATATATTATTCATTTTACTGAATATCCACATATTTTGTTTAGAATAATTTACCCTTTGCAGTCAATCTACAATTATGTTGTTGAAGAATTGAATTCTGAAGGACAAGAAAAAAGAGACCCTTGTTTGGATTTGTTTGAATTTTTTGTTCTTGCATATATGCCATCACATTTGTGTTGGCCCACTTAAGAAAATAGAAACAAAAACATATATATGTTTTTTGGATCTCAACCTTGAAAAGCTTTCAGTGCTACCTTTTGGTTGTGTGGAAAATTTTCAACAAACTATCCTTAGTTTCTAATCTCCACTCAATGTGTATAATTCACAAATGTTCAACTGAATTATATTTATACAACTAAATTTAGAACATGAACCCTTAACATGCCACTTGTCTTTCAATAATATATTTTTGGAAAAATGATATATATTTCATTTTGTATTTCAAAATGTTACATTTTTACCTTTGAGTTTTTGAATTTTTTTTTTTTTTTTTTAATATTTGGTTCCTCAATTTACCATTGAATTATGAGTTACGTTTTGATTTTGTATTTAGAATTTCAAGATCTGCACTTTTAATGCTAATTTTTCATTAAATAGTCACTTTCGATTCTCAGTGATAATGTCTATTAATTTAATTATAGAATTAAAAAGATATATTAATAATTGTTAAGTTCTACTCAAATCATCTTAAGGAATATAGTTATTTTCTTTGCAAAAGAAAAAAGAAGTCTATTAATTAATTTCAAAATAATTAAATTAATTTTCACTGATTTTCTAATTACAATTTATTAAATAATTTTATATCATAATTTTTTTAAATTAGTTAATTAAAAGTTAATGTCAAATACCAAAGTGAACATTAATAAGTTAAAATATTGAAATCTATGGACTAAATAAAAGCTAAATTCAAACTCAAAGGTAATAATGTAACATTTTAGAACTTAGGAATCAAATAGAACTTAAACTCGAAACTCAGTACTATAAAAATGTAACATTTTAAAACATAAAAACCAAACTAGAATCAAAACATAGAGTCCAAAAGATTATATTTTTTTTCCCATTTCAAATATAATACAATATATCCACTTATTATTCTATGATTTTCTTTTTTAAAAGATGATATTATTCACTTATTACTCGTTAAAATAGGGATTATTTTCAAATATAGAAAATGAGTCAACTTATTTACAAATATAGCAAAATATCATTCTATCATTGTTTATCGTTGATAAACAGTGACATTTGCTATATTTGAAAATATTTAAAATAGTTTTATCATTTAAAATAATTACCCTTAAAATATTGTATAAACAATAGAATGCCTCGTCCTAATTTTGTGTTTCATTGACACTTCCAATGTATAAGATGTAATGTAAACTAAAAGCAACCCTAACCAAAAAAAAAAAAAAAAAGAAAAAAAGTAAAAGCTTCTCCATCAATACAAAGATGGTACTAAGTTATAAGTTAACCCAATGTCAACATAGAATTAGAAGCATGTGACAAAAGTATTATCAAGTCAGGTATTATGGGATGGATCTTTTGATGGTGGAAGTTAATTGAAGACAACAATATCTTTAGAATCAAATTATTGAATTCCCCATTCATTTTGGTGCATAGAAATATAAAGGAGAATAATCATGGCAACCAAAATCCAGTCAATTAGTAGTCATCACTATTCAAAACAAAATTTATCAGCTCACTCAAAAAATTTGTGCTCATTGCTTAACAGTAACAGAAAGTTCTCAAACCCCTTTCTTGAGTGATTGCTAATAACACAAAAAGGTCATCAAAGTCAATTGATCATTGCTCTGCATTTTTACCCTCACAAAGTTTCTTCTTTTATATTCAATCATTCTACGTATTATCATCATCTCGTGTGATTTGTATAAAATTCTATGATACATATGATTCTACAGTATACATGTGCTACTAATTAAAATAAAGTCATACACGATTATATTGAACATCATGATGTGTAATATCATTTTCCTTCCTTATCAAGTTAGTAGCTAAACATATCAAACAAAATCAACCAAATTAGTGTTTTCTTTTAGGTTTTTCTTAATGAGCCAAAAACTAAGTCTTCACTCTACACACAACTCAACACCATTTTTCATGACATTATCACATACTCTCCATCTTCATCACTTTTTGCTTCTCTACACTTCCTTTTCCCCCATTTTGCATAGACCAAGGTTTTTATCTCCTTATAATTCGAGGACATGGTTGTACAACCTATAGAACAATTCTTGTTCAAGGTCGTTCTTTGCAGTGTACATGGATAATTCTCCATCTTCCTTAGTATCTTCCCCTCTTTGTGCAAAGGAGATTTTTTTCCTATCTTGGAGAAAAAAACTTCAAACTTCCTCCCAGAACAAAGAGACATCAATTTTCATTACCATTGACACAAAGGAATGGTAGTAGCCATCACCCTTATGAGCCTATCTAAATGGATAAAAGTATACAAGAAAAAAGAATACACTTTTAGTCACTGACGTTAGAATTTAGAAAGCATTTAGGTCAATGAGTTTTCAAACTCAACATTTGCACTTACATAAATTAATAAAAATAAAATACATGGTGGAAATTGGAAACTTAAAATGTATAAACAAGAATGGAAACAAACACATAAAAATATAAAGATGAAATATATAACTTAATCAAAAAGAAAATACAAGAAGATATTCAATTGAAGTAGGTGATCCAATGTACATGTACTTAGTGTTTTTTTTTTAATGTTTTATAAGAGGAAAAAAAAGGCCAAATCAAAATGTTAGTGATATTCATTACACGTGCTAAGGAATGTGGAGGGAAGCATCATTTACCACACGAAACTAAAAGATATAAAGGCAATTATAAAATGGTAAAGCAAGCAAAAGTTTAGGGCAAGAGGTTCCTGAAGAAGGGACAACAATTGAATTAAATGAGCAAAAGGAATCCCACTGCAATTTGTTGAGAAGCATGCCAACAACTCTCCCCTTTGCCATTATTAAATTATTATACCCCCACAACAATATTTGATTTCAATGGATTACACAACTATTGCACCTTAAATCCACTTTTAAATTCCTCGTTAACAAATTTTGATTTCTTTATACTATTCTTTATGAGATTAATTGGACAAGTTTCTTTAAATTTGGTCATAACAGCAAAATCAATTTCCATTTATACATACTCTATGCTTGGGGGTTTATCATTCTATCCTTTTTTTTAATGATTTAACCGACTTATTAGTTGAGGACATAATTAATATTTTAACTTGTTGAGTTATGTTCAAGTCGATAAATATAGTTAAGAAATATCTTTGAATGAGTTCAAATTATCCAATTCCTCTACTTGTTTTTTTTTCCCCCTCACGTTTTGTAGACCTCAACTGAGAAAGCATGTCTGTAGATTGCTTGATAATTTTTTATGTAAAAAAATAGAGATAAAAACATAGGAACTACATTTTTTTTGTTCTAACGTTAAAGAATACTTTCCTCCACCTCCCATAAATCAGTCCACCCGTGACTTGTGCTCATCAAAGTAATTTTAGGCTCCCTAAAGAAAAGATGAGTTACATCACATGTTGTAAAGTGCAAGACAGGTATCCAGTTGTGAAATTAAAACATCAACTTGGTATGCTTAAAGTGTAAGGAAATGGACAAAACCTCTGTTTTTCTAGAGAGTATTGCATCTTAAATACATAGGTACAAGCTCAAATGTGAAGAGGTAGAGATGCCTTAACTACTGTACTATGTGATATGTCAAGTTGGTGACAAAATCCAACGTTAAGAAACTAGAATGTTGGAAATGTTAATCAAACTTATTGTAACAGTCATTATATACAGATTTTACCTATAATACACAATGCTAAACAGTTAGAGGCAAATAATTTGTGCATGGCAGTAGATGGTTATTTGCATAATGAAGGAGAAATGTGAAGTACTGAGTACTGACCTCTTCAATCCTTGCCATCTTGCCGCCCGCTATTCATAGAAGGATTCTGATATAACAGATTTCAGCAGCATCACATTAATCCTTCTTGCAGCAGGGTCTCACACAACACTTCGTTCCCTTTACATATAGATGTACTATGTTGTCCTTAATATGTCTTTGGGCCAAATCGGTTCTCGAAGTTGACCAGGCACCGAATATTGTTTCCGTCTCTTGAGCAGAAAAACCATTATTGCTAAGATCCAGTAATCGCAATGTCTTTGCCATTCCAATTGCAGTTGAAAGTGATAGAATAAACTGGCAATCAAGAGATGCGGATTTTCTTTCACATGAACTTGCACAACTATCATCGATCCTAGATGCTGCAGATTCTTTAATTGGTTCTTCACTATCAGCAACTTCAAGCCCATTGTATTCAGTGTTTACCTCCTCTAAAGTCTGTTGAGCAGGGTCCAACTCTTTGATTGAACAGGTTAGGCCATGAGGCTTAGATATATCATGGCACGGTTGTATAAGTTCTTTACTTTCTCTCTCTATTATGTTACATTGCAGAGTATGTTTATCAAGATCAATGTTATCAGCAAGATTGAGCTCTTCAAGACAGTGGTTGCCTGATACAAAAATCAATATTAATAACAAAAGGTTGGTCATTTTGGGCCTCGTATAAAAACTTTGCTTTAATGTTACAACCTGCTACAGCCTGAATGATTTGAACAACTCCAGCAAGGCCAAGCTGACACTTGTTGAGAAGCAAGACTTTAATGCCGCATTGGTGGTTAGCTATTAGTGACGATATTGCATTACAACCCTGTGGTCACGCTGAATAATCAGGACTTTGAATGGCGAATGCATCAGTCAGCATAAGATTTCAAATTTTACGTCACAGTAAAAAGAATACAACTGAATAATAATCACATACAGGTTCCATGACAGAACATAATCAAAATGAAGATCGATAATTGACGTATTAATCATATTTGCTTCATTGTTCAGAAGATATTTTCTTTCTGATAAGATTCCCACTTAGCCAGTCCAAATTGTCTGATATGTATCTAATTAAGAACACAGCCCAAATAAACTCTTATGGATTTGTGTAATCTCAATGCAGTCTTGCTCACAAGTCGAGAGTCTATAACCTATTCAATGGGGCTACCTCTCCCCTAAAAGCAACTTCAAAACTGCTAACCACACCACACTTCCTACATGTCGCACATTTTCTCAACTTGACTATTAAAACTTCCTTTCTAGTCCTCCTCGTTAACAATGGTGAAAGGGTACTTGGTGCATAATCCTATAACTTTATAAGAAGTTAAAATGGCCTAGTTAACCGAAAAAAAGGCATAGAAGTTTCTTAAGAATAACTTATATAAAATCACTAAACGACCATGGCCAATATGAGATGAATAGAGAATTAGATAATTTTAACAAACCTCTTGCATGATGGCATTCCCAGCAAGGTTCAGCTCATGAATGCGCTGAATAATAGAAATGCAACCACAAAATTTAGTAAGGTACTTGGATGTCAGTCCACAATAAGCTAAGTCAAGTTTCAGAAGCTCTTCACTTCCGCTAAATGACTCAGTTATCCCTAAGGCAGCATCCTGCGAAGTTTAGTAATGCCTCATCATCAAATGGAAGAATAACGCTTGCTACTGCACAGAAAGGTAAATAACAAAAAGAGGAAAAAAATAACAATATAGGAATGCATCATAGAATTCACCCACATCTCCAATGCCAGTGCCCCCAAGCATTAATCCAGACAAACCCAAGGATTTAACAAGCTGGAGAAGGCCTTCCATAACAGGCTTGCTCAACTTCAAACCGCTTAGACTAAGACTTGTAAACCTACAAAAAGATTTGATCGGGGCATTTAAATTTATTCCAGGAGTTTTGAACTTTAAGACTCTGCAAAGAAAATCAGAACTATTATTCTGTTCATTCAACCTATTCAGTACTGTGAGCTTAACAAATAAACTACTTAGGGCATTTCCAGAGATTGAGTTATTGTATCCTGTCAAAGAATGATTGAAAAACTTTAGTCAAAACACAGAGGAAGACATCAGAATTGCCATTGTTTTCTTAAATCATGCAACAGAAAAAGTAACCTATATAGAGCTTTTCCAAGGATGCTCCAACTTCCAATGCATCAGCAACCTTCTGAATAGTTCTAGATGTGATGGAACATCGTTCAATGTTCAAGCTCCAAAGACCTGGGGAAAAAGATAATCATGCTATATCTGAAATATAAATCAAAGTGAAAGGACAATGGCATTCAACTAGAACCTCGATGCCTATTATTAGAACTCAGTTCAAATCAAGATGCATCAACGATTTTAAAATACTTAGATAGAAACATAAAGAAATTTGTAGAGACACACCACCCAAATTTCATATAAGACTCAAATGACATGAACTAATAATAAAATTACTTCTAAATCTGCAATGCATTTACCTTTGCAATTTTTTAAGATAGTTGACAGGTATGACCCACAAGCATCAGTAAGGCGATTTCCAGATATGTTAAGCACTTCCAATCGAGCAAACAGAATAGGGCATTCACAAATCTGAATATTTGGGGTATTAGTAAACGAGATACGTCAATAATTTAAAAAATAATAAACCACTTCAATTAAGAAGAATGAAAAAAACACAAGAACACAGGCCAAAGAAAACGAGGAAGATGCAAAAAGAATCTGAGAATCAACACAGAAGAGACGCCCAAGAAATGGTAAAAACCAAAAGCCAAAAATGAGACATTGAATTGAAGCACGCTCTAAACCTCCTTTCAAGGCCCTAGTACAAACACAAAACTCTTTTGTTTCTTTCTAATAGAGGACTTCAAATAATAGCAAAAGTACCTAATGGAGCCTAAGCTCCCTCAAAGAACTCACAAGGGAAATCTTTATTCACATTCAAAATTGTTTCAAATCACATCTAATACAAAATCCTGAAGCCTCTATTAGTTTATTTGTGGCAACATCACTTCTTGCTCGTTGCAGAACAATCACTTCTAGTCTATCACAAAACGAGAATAGTCTTGTTGCACTGCTTCTATCCAATCCCAAATATCCCCTTAGTTACCAGATCTCTTTTTGCAAACAACAAGAAATCTGTAATCCGGTTCAGGTGTTTCTAGAAACAAAAAACTTTCTTCATACAAGAGTTCTAGTAATTCTCCAAGATGTAAACGTCTTGCATGAAGAGTTGAGGAAAACTTGAATTTAAATGTTTAGAAGGATATTTGAAACCTGGAATAAAGCAGTTGGACCAAATCGATTGCAGTGTAAATCTAACGTTAAGTCATGTGTCTGGCTGGACTGCTTGAAGACCTGCTGAATTTTCTCCATCGTTCCATTTCCTGCAGCATAGGAGTTATAAGAAAACAAACAGTACTACTGCACCTAATACTAATAATATAGTTTCCGTGTCCTGTTCAGTTCAGATTTCATTTGTCTGGTTTTCACGTGTAATACTTTCTTCTCAGATATTTCAATGTTCCAACGGAGCTGTTTCTTAAGTGTCAAAGTAGTAATAATACGAACCACATAGACTCCTCATATCTTGGAATTAAAAAAAAAATAAAAATAATAATAAGAAAGAAAATTTTAACTTATTTTAAGTATGGTGAAGACCAAGAGATAAGGAAATAATACTTGGATTTTTTCATGAACCTCAATGAATTAAAGCAGAGGTATTTATATCCATTTTTTTTAAAAAAAAGGGAAACTAATGAAAATGAAGAACAAAGTACAATACATATTAAAACAGCCAGCGACACTTAACTAAACCACCTGATAACTAAAATTACAAAGCCCTGTTGTCAACTAAATAAAAGGTAAAGAAATGTTTACACCCGCTTAATAACTTGCAAGTTAATAAATGATCTTTCAAGATAATCCTGAATTCTTCTTGAACAATTCTTGACGACATTAAAGCACAAACAATTCTTGAAATGATCTAAATTGGGGAACACCACATTCAACCATAAAAAGAACAACCTTACCTAAGAAATTGTGAGAAATGTCTAAGATAGCAAAAGTTTTCTGGGTGTGCAGCGCATTCAACAATGGACTTATAGATAAGTCTTGCAGATCACAATCAGACACTGCAATCTCGTCATCTGAAGCCTAAAATACATAAGCTAAATGCCAATCAAATCATCCTAATCCATCTTGAAGACAGACGTTGCAATCATTTCTTGCAAGAATTTGTCCCATTAGAATGAAGGTAGAATTAGATCAACTAACACCAATGGCATACCTCCAGATTGTACAGTTTCTTCAGTAGCTTCATGTTAGGTGTCTCGGATAACTCCTTGCAGTAGTCAATATAGAGTTTTATCAAGGGTTTTGAAACCCAGCCTGTAAAGGTACAACACGATATTTTTCATTAGTTTGGCCCTATCAGCAAATAACCCTTGTGAACAACAACACATCCTGTCAAGGTTTAAGTAGTTACTAGTTATTGATATTATTATTTACTTGACATTCAGAATTAAACGTCTGTATTTATAAGTTCGGTGATCAAGAAAGTAATGACAGCACTTGTACACCAGAATATAACATGCTTAAAAAACATTTTCAGTCTCTATACTCTCCTCAAAGTAACAATTCAATCCCTGAACTTTAGTTTGCAACAGTTTAGTCATCTCTATACTTTTAAATTTGTTATAATTTAATCTCTACAATAAGAAATCCTATCAAAGCTAAGTGTCGAATTTGATTATGTAAGACTTAATTTTTTGTAGTTTATAAACACATTTGGTCCCTAACCAATTTATAAAATGTAAGGAATTTCATTAAATCTTAATAACATTTTTCAGGTTAGGGATGAAATCATTACAAATTAAAGTTTAGGAACTAAACTATTACTTCCATGAAAGTTTAGAAACCAAAAGTGTTTTTCCACCTCTTATCACATATCCAAAAATGAAATCATGAAAATAAGTTTACAATAAAACATACCGTTGACGACAGCTTCAAACAAAAGATTTCTTCCATGTTCATAGGTTCTTGAAAATTCAAGGGTCTCCAGAGTTTTCCCATCATGACTTATATGTTGAATCACAGGTAACAGACCTAAGAAGGCATGTAAAAGAAAATTATTGGGAATTGTTTAGTCCAACGTATCACACATGCTGCTGAAAATCAAATGTTTTAAATTGAGATACTAGGGAACAAAACTGATTACACTACCAATAGATGGAATATACTACTTTGATTTTCATTGATATTTCTCCATATTGACACTAAGCTCAAATCAACATCCATGAGATGGAGGAGGGTTTATACCATCCACTCTTTGGAGATAGAGGAAAGCCCTCAAGTGTACTACTTTCTTTCAGTCTTGCAAAATATCTGGCTTGGAGAAATAAGGGGATTTTGTAGATGTAGAGGATTCATGGAGAAGGTTTAGGCCTTGGTTAGGTTCAAACTCTCTCTATTACTAAGAAGTGATTGTGCTTCTCTCTCGTTCTTTGAAATGGAGCCCTTTCTTTTAATTTTGTAGTATCCAGCCTTTTGTTTCCTTGGCTCCTTTTGTCCTAGGGTTTCCTTCTTTGTACAAACTTCCTTTCATTCTTCTCAGTAAAAATTGCTTTCTTTTATCAAACAAATTGTCTCGAAAGAAATGGAGGAAAATTTGACTAGAGCATATAATAAATAAAGGTATTAACAAGTATGTTAAATAAAAGAATATACAGGGACATAGAAAAGAAATGAGCCCACAAAAAGTCAATCTATCTCCTTAGAAAAGCTTCATTCTACTTTAGGATTTTTTTTTATCACCTTTTTTCTCCTGAAAGTTCCAAAGTATAGGATCTTTGAATTCCCTTCAATAGGATGACCAAATGCTGCATCCACCTACAACAAGAACGACATCTAAAAAGACTGGCCAAGAACTCTATTATCATCACTAGTGCTAGTAATTTTTGGTACACTAACTTTAGAAAAATTTACTCCCAAAATTAACGTAAATTCAGTAAATAGACTCAAAATACCCCGAGAAGAACTAGGGCTCAGCTTCTAACACTCCTCAATCACTAACTGTGCCCATTTCATCCATACACCCAATCATCAAATATCGAACACATCCGCAACTTCATTTAAAGCATGCTTGCAGTAATTAATAGACCACTCTAAATTTCAAATTCTCTAACCCACTTCAAAACCTATTTTCACTAGCTGCTCTCCCCTCCAACATTCCATCGCTTCGAAGGAGAGGCACTTTCTAAGAAAACAATGCCAAAGCAAAGCCTACCTGTGAACTCATTTACATTAGCCCATTCCTACAAGGTGCTCACGACAGTCTACCCAAGGAGGTAATCTGGGAACAACTAGCGGTAGAAGATTTGACACCAATATAGACTCACGTGGAGAAATCTCAATTTAGTGTCAATAAAGCATTATGTTTTAAAACACGATGTCGTAGATCAATATCATTTAGCCCCATGATTTTAATTATTTCATTTTTTTTTAGCTTGGTCATCCATCTTATGTACCCATAATTACTTAAGGTAATTGAGCAGAAAAAGTATAAGTATCTAGTAAATACCCTCTGATCTCTTTTCAAATGGAAGTTGTAGATAGTACATGCATGCTAGTTCTTCCTTTGCAGATTCAATGCTTAGCATATCGCTAAATAAGGAAACCTCTGCGTGTATCAGCTCATTATCAATTTTAAACGTAACACATTCCTGCGATTAGATCATATATTAGGAGTTAGGTCAGAATCTTATGATAACAGTATCCAATAAACTTGAATTGTAAAATAATTTTGGCATGAGTGTAAGCCATTGACAAAGAAATATCTGAAGGTAGCATTTCAAATAACACTCACACCCTGCTCAGAAGGATTTGACTTGGTAGCATTATATTTATGCAACAGATTTTCAGAGATGTTAACTTCAAATTTTGAGCCACTAGCAGCAGAATCAGAAGGAAATATTTCATCAGCATTTGGGGTTCCAAAAATTTTATCATTTTGAGTCACGATGATTCGACTCTTGTATTTATGTGAACCGGTGCTTTCTTCAATGTCTTCACAAGACCTGCTTGCATGTTTGCTGGTTGTTGTTGAACCCTCCTACCAAACCAAATATAAAACAACAAAGGTTATCAAAACACAAACACGATATTTCTCCAAGAACCGAATTGAGATATACCTTAATTTCAGCTGCAAGATTTCCCAAGCATTGTTTATCCTTGTCTGAAATCATGGAACAAACACAGCCAACAATCACTCAATAGTTGGGAAAGTCTATAGCTAAATTAATTTATGGAGTAAAAACTAACTGTCATCAGAAGTAGCAGAATTTTCTCCCCGGCATAAATGAGGCCTTGATTTCGAGAAATCCATCATTTCATCCTCACTTTCATCATCATCAGAAATAATCACACGAACACGTTTACGACCAATGGTTGTTTGTTGGCTACCAGCTGACTTGGACAAACTTTTAGGTGAAATTTCAGATGGGTTAGAAAAAGCATTGCATTTTTCCATGTCAACTGATTTGATTTTAGGTGACCTTTCATGCCGCTTGAGGGAAGAAGTAAAAATAACTGCGTCATTTGGCTCTTCTAAATCGGATAAAGATTTTGAAGAATGAAATGTGCCTTTACAAGATTTTCTAGTTTCTGACAAGGAGCACTCGTCGGATGGACTATCTGACAGACCCTCATTTGCTTCTGTATCAGTTTCAGAGCAACAATCCTCCGCCACAGATTTTGTCTCATTACCACTTTTTGTTTTCTCCTTCAATTGATCAATTTGAGACTGTAACCGCCTGCAGAAAAGAATTTTTCTTTGAAAATTTCATCTTCACTATTTATTTTATGGGAGGTCATAACACTAACAAGCTGAACAAGTCATAACCAGTGTAAAAGAAAATATCGAGCTCAATAATGTCCAAAATTATTTTCTGATCACTAAATCAAGAAGTCCTATAATAAATAAAAACTAATGTACTCACTTCAAATATAGTAATTACCTAGCTTCCTCTACATTATCAAATCGTATCATGTGGCTATAATGCATATTCTCCAGTGCTGAAAGCTGGACGGAAGGAAGTTTAGCCTCAACAGCAATCCTACAATATAGGGAACCAAACAAGCATCAGACTATCCCTCAAATGCAAGGACATGAAATGTGCCATCGGTGTTTATCAAAAGTGATGAATCATTGATTTTTGGGGGAAAAAAACTTTTGCTCTTTCCATCTTTTCGATGCAAGTGCAAGTATAATGGTAATGAATAATGAAGCAACCCAACCTTGTTTTCAAATTGCTCAAAGAAGTATTGTTGTGGCAATTTACATGTTATCAAAACGTTTAAATTAAAACCCCATGAAAGAATTAAAAAAGGAAAGGTAAAATCACAAAATATTTACAAAAGTTTTGAACCTCTCTTCTCAACTAACTTTAGAAAATAGCCAAAAACAAACTCTTATAAATTTTATGACTTCAGAAGTAAAGCTAAATGTCTCAGAACAAGAAACCCAGAGGTCATAAACTCTCGACTTGTGAGCAAGACTGCATTGAGATTTTATGATTTTTTTTTTTTTTGATAGAAAGGAAAGACCCAAAGGTCATTTTTAAATGCAATAAGGTGCAAACCAAAGAAATCAAAACAAAGCTAATTAAAAAAATTCTCACTACGCATCATTTATGAATTGATTACAGTATTTAGTAAATTGGAGTTTGTGTGCATGCCTCCCACAAAAGCACGGTCTAAATTCTGGGAACTATTGCTCTTCAATTGGAAGAAATATTGTATCAACTTCAAAGCTTTTGTATTTTAAACTCAAAAACCACACTTAAATTTCATATAAAGCTGTATGAATATGAATTTCACAATTTAGATCATGTAATGGTTGACCGGTGCAAAGCTCTACTGTGGAAGAGTGCATTCAACCCTCACATGCTCTTCAACGTATAACAATATGAAGGAAAAAATGCGTATAACAATATGGAGAGGAGAAAAAAAAAAAAAAAAGGAAGTCCTAAAGCATGCAGTTGAGTACCTGTAACTCTCCTCAAATGCATCTAGTGCCTCTGTCCACTTACCATCACAGTCGTAAACATCACCAATATTAATCTTGGCCAGTGCTTGTCCCTAATATAAAAGATTGTAAGAGCATATCAAAACAAACCAGAATAGTGATTCACCCACGTATGAAAATTTTCAGCTCACTGAATCAGAGTTCTGACATAAGTTAAAATACTTTGATTTTGAATATGTTAATATATATAAAGAATATATAACATTTGATTTCACATTTCTTTCAAATAATATCTTAGAGTTTAGGAGGCTTCCTGTCAATATCACATATAAAACATATGGAACAAATATTACCTCTAAATTACCAATAGACTTGTATACTTCCCAGCTCTTCACATACCATTTAATGGATTTTGTGAATTTTCTTAGTTTTTGATATGATTCCCCAATAGCCAGATAAGAATCACTCAGCTTTTCCTTGTCACAAAGTTCACTTGCTACCCTTTTCTTCCTTTTTGCAAATTCAAGATGCTAAAACACAGTAAAAAGTATTAATGAACAACAACGATAACAAAAGGGAAAATGTTTATACAACAACTATAGCATATGAGAAAGAATTGCAGTCAAAGACAGAGGGAGCAGAATACCCCAACCAGCAAAAACTATATGAAACATTGTCATTAATTTCACTGAAAGCTCCACTTCTCACTATAAAGTTATATATATATATGTGTGTGTTGAAAAAGAGAGAAGGAAAAGAACTCAAGGTTTACGTGGAAAACCCTAGATCAAGGAGAAAAAAACCACGATAGAGACTGATTTTTTATTATTCATTGATACACCAAGTACAAGAGAATAGGCCAAATAAATAGACAATGGGAAGCCCTAGGGTACATAAAATTACTAAAATACCCCTAGGATAACAAGCTATTTTTCGACACTCCCCTTCTAGGTGGGGCGTAAATATCAATAAGGCCCAACTTGCTGACACAATAATCAAAGCTTTGTCTAAGTAACCCCTTTGTGAGCACATCTGTAATTTGAGGGAACATAAGGAATGCATATACTTCCATTGTCTAGTCTTTCCTTGATGAAATGTCTGTCAATCTCAACGTATTTTGTTCTGTCATGCTTAACTGGATTATTTGCAATATTTATTGTTGCCTTATTGTCACAAAACAGTTTCATTGGGAGCTCGCTACCTTGATGAAGATCTGACAACACTTTCATCAACCAGATTTCTTCACATATCCCTAAACTCATGGCTCGATACTTAGCCTCAGCGCTACTTCTGGCCACAACTCCCTGTTTCTTGCTTCTCCAAGTCACTAGATTACCCTAGACAAATGTGCAATACTCAGATGTTGACTTTCTATCAACAATAAACCCTGCCCAGTCAGAATCAATGTAAGCTTCAATGCAACGTTTATCAGACTTCTTGAACATTAACCCCTTACCAGGTGTTCCCTTCAAATATCGTAGGATGCGTTCAACTGTTGTCATGTGTTCCTCATAAGAAGCCTGCATAAACTAACTGACAATACTAACTGCATATGATATATCGGGTCTCGTGTGAGATAAGTAGATCAATTTCCCAACTGAACGCTAATATCTTTCTTTGTTGACAGGGACACTGTTACCTGTATTACTAAGCTTTGAATTATATTCAACTGGGGTGTCAACAGGTTTGCAACCAGTCATTCCTGTTTCCATTAGGAGATCAATAGTGTATTTCCGTTGGGACACTGAAATCTCATCCTTTGACCGAGCTACTTCCATTCCAAGGAAATATCTTAACTTCCCAAGGTCTTTAATCTCGAATTCTTTGGCCATCTTTGCTTTAAGTCTCACAATTTTATCATCATCATCACCAGAAAGCACAATATCGTCAACGTACACAATAAGAACTGCAACCTTCCCTGAAGTTGACTTCTTTGTAAATAGTGTGTGATCTAAGTACCCTTGGGTATATCCTTGACCTTGTCCTTTGACAAAGGTGGTAAATCTGTCAAACCAGGCCCTCAGAGACTATTTTAACCCATATAGCGACTTTCTCATTCGGCACACCCGGTGTTTGAACTGATCTTCAAATTCAGGGGGAGGACTTAAGTAGACTTCCTCCTCAAGTTCCCCATTGAGAAATGCATTCTTTACATCCAATTGATGCAGGGGCCAAGCTTTGTTCATTGCAACTGACAGTAATACCCGGATAGCATTGAGCTTAGCTACGGGAGAGAATGTCTCGGAGTAATCCACACCAAAGGTTTGAGTAAAGCCTTTGGCAACTAACCTGGCCTTGTATCGGTCAATCGTTCTATCAGACTTGTACTTTATGGTAAAGACCCATTTGCACCCAACTGTCTTGTGCCCTTTGGGTAGGGTCACCTGATCCCACGTTCTGTTTTTCTCAAGTACCCTCATCTCCTCCATGACAGCAACCTTCCACTCAGGAGTTTCCATTGCAGCCTGTATGCTACTCAGTACCATCCTTATATCTAGACTGGTGGTAAAGGCCCTAAACTCGGGTGATAGGTTATTATACGTCATGTAACTATGCATAGGGTACTTTGTACATGACCGAGTGCCTTTCTCAGGGCTATGAGGGATGCATCATGCTTTTCCATAATGTCAGGTTTCCCACTGTGATCAATAGTCTCCTCTGCCTGGGTTTCACCTTCAGAGGTCCCCTTCAAATCATCATCTCTAGTATCATTCACATTTTCCAAAACTGTTTTCTGATCACTATTCACCGTTGTCTCTCCATCTGCTATGGTGATGCTGTCAGCACCTTTTCCTCCTTTTTCCTCTCTACAACCGTTAGTCTCAGCACAAGTATCAATATCATTAATTTCAGGAATACACGTACCTGATGTCGGGTCTGACTCGTGGATCGGAGCCGAAGATGCAACAGGTGGCGCTGTTTCCTTCCTGAGATTCTTCTTATAGTATGTTATCCATGGAACTTGATTGGTAGGGAGGACAGGACCAACATGTTCAGGAATTGGAGGTGACTCTAAGGGAACTGCATACGTGGACCAGTTAGCCTCTTCACTAGAGTTCTCCCCCTGAAGATGACTAATGGGAAAGAATGGTTGATCCTCAAGGAAGGTGATATCCATAGAAACAAAATAGTTGCGAGATGACGGGTGGTAACATTTATACCCACGCTGATGGAGCAGATACCCAACAAAGACACATTTTTTAGCATGGGGGGTGAATTTCGTGCGGTTTGGACCATGAGAATGAACAAAGACAACACAACCAAATACTCGAAGCAGAACATCTGAGATTAAACAAGTAGTTGGGTAAGACTCTTTCAAACAATCCAACGGATTTTGAAAGTTGAGGACTCGGGAGGGCATTCGGTTGATTAAGTGTGCGGCAATAAGGATGGCATCCCCCCATAGGTAAGATGGGAGTGATGTGGATAGCATTAAGGAACATGCAACTTCCACCAAATGACGATTTTTTCTCTCGGCTACCCCATTTTGCTGGGAGTGTACGCACACGAACTTTGGTGAAAAATCCCTTTAGAGGTAAGGAAGTCCTGGAATGAGGCGTTAAAGAATTCGTGCCCATTGTCACTTCTCAAAATACCAATCTTAACATTAAATTGGGTTTCCACAGTAACATAAAATTGCTGGAATACAGACGACACCTCGGACTTATCAATGAGAAGAAAGATCCAAGTAAGCCGAGTGTGATCATCTATGAAGGTGACAAACCAACGTTTCCCTGTGGAGGTTGTGGTTGGTGAGAGACCCCAAATATCACTATGAACTAAGGTGAAGGGTTTGGATGGTTTGTAGGGCTGAGAGTGAAAGGAGACACGACTCTGTTTGGCACGAATACAAACATCACCGTTTAAATAAGATATATTAATATTGCAAAATAAATGCGGAAACAAGTATTTCATGTATTGAAAATTTGGATGTCCTAAGCGATAATGCCATAACAAAAAGTCATTCTCAGAAGTAGAAAAATTTAAAGAAACGAGACTAGTCCTATAATCATTCCTAAAGGAAGCATCATCAGACAGGAAGTAAAGTCTCCTATCGTGCCAAGCAGTGCCAATCGTCGTCCCTGAGCTCAGATCCAGAAATAAAACAGAGTTGGGTGAAAAAGTTGCCTGACAACTCAGATCTCTTGTAATTTGACTGATAGATAATAAATTATATGATATCTTAGGAACATGCAATACATCCCGCAGTACCAAACCCTCAAATGGAGACAAATGTCCTTTCTCTGCAACAGGTGCAAATGACCCATCTGCGATTCTAATCCGTTCATTACCAGCACTCGAACAGTATGAAAAAAATTGATCAGATGAGCCAGTAAGATGATCTGTAGCCCCTGAGTCAACAATCCAGGGTTTTTTGCCGTTAATATTAATAAGACCAAAAGACTAGATAGTACCTAACTGTGCGATGACACTGACCCCAACTGTACTCAGGTTGGTCTTATTGTCTGCTGGGGATTGGTGCTGAGGATTCTCATTCGCCGAATCACTCACAAGGGCACGCCCAGGGGTTGATTTGTCATGTGACTAGTGACGTTTACTATTCGGGGGTCGTCCTTGTAGCTTCCAACACTGGTCTTTTGTATGTACAACTTTTTACAATGCTCACAGACAGGAGTGGGCTTCTTATCGCCGTCTAAGCTAAAGGACTTAGTGGCAAAGGCAGCAACATCAGTAGAGGTAATTACTGGGTTATTCATTGCACTTGATCTGTCTTCCTCCAGACGTATTCCTGAGCAAACTTCCATGAGAGAGGGTATAGGACGTTGCCCCAGAATCCAACTCCGAACGGCATCAAACTTTGAATTTAGCCCAATAAGGAAGTCATAGACACGATTAGCTTCCTCAATTTTTACATACTGAGCTCTGTCATGCGCACACTTCCAGACTATTTCCCTACACAGATCCATCTCTTGCCACAAAAGGGACATTTTATTGAAATAGGACGTTGCGTCTATAGTTCCCTCCTTGCATTCGTGGGCCTGCTTCCTTAACGTATAAAGTTGGATGCATTCTGCCTCTTTGAATAAAGTTGTTGTACAGCATCCCAAATATCTTTGGCAGTTGCAACATAGAGTAGCGGTCTGCCAATCTGGGGTTCCATACTATTAATCAGAACAGATCTCAACATCGAGTCTTCCCCTTTCCAGATCCGTTCCCGAGGGTCTCCTGGTATAGGCTTAGGTATCTCTCCAGTCAAGTACCCAAATTTGTGACGTCCTTCCAAGGTCATTCTGATGGATTGAGACCAGGAAAAATAGTTTTGGCCATTCAGCTTTTCTCCAACAATAAATCCTGCAAAATTTCCCATGGATCCAGACAGAGTATTTGTATAGGTAAAATAGAGAAAGAATTTACCGAGTTCTCAGAATATATTGGTATGTTGGCAGAGAATTCTGGTTGAACTGGTTGAGAGTTCGTCCCAAGAACCGTTCCGAAATCTGCAATCTGCTGTTAGAGATGGGCAAAATGTCATTGGAGATCATTCGAGTTATGAGCCATTGTAGCGGCTGGAATACCTTGATCCCTCGTAGACCCTCGGCCCAGATTTATGGAACTGAAGCCGGCTGCTGGATTGAAAGTCGAACTGATCGACTGCTGGGTTGACGAGCTCATCATCACATGAGGGTTTTGCTATGCAAAATCGACCGCCAACACACTCGGGAAGGAGACCAACGCGCATGGATTGGCCAAACTCAGGGGCTGCACCGTTTGCACACGGGATGACTCGACCAACTGAGGCGCCACGGAATGGGCCGGCTATTGGGCTGGGTTCGCCGCCGACTACTGCGCCGCTGGATGCCTCTGGATCGCCACGACTTGCTGGATCGGTTTGGCTGGAGCTGGGTTGGCTAGGGTTGAGATCTGACACCGATTGGAGGATTTTAGGCAGTGCAGCTTGGAGATGCTGTTCAACGGCTTCTCGTATGGTTGTGGTGATGTCGGCATTTACGGCTCCACCAATTCCAATGGAGGTTGCTGATGGAGACTCTGGTCAATTCTCATCAATGATGGCTAGGGTTTCGTCGCCATGCTCTGATACCATATTGAAAAAGAAAGAAGGAAAAGAACTCAAGGTTTATGTGGAAAACCCTAAATTAGGGAGAAAAAACCACGATAGAGACTGATTTTTTATTATTCATTGATACACCAAGTACAAGAGAATAGACCAAATAAATAGACAATGGGAAGCCCTAGGGTACATAAAATTACTAAAATACCCCTAGGGTAACAAGCTATTTTCGACAGTATGTATGTATGTGAAACAAAACCAACTGAGATTGATCAAGGGATACTATAGTTACAAAAATGAGCTTGTGTAGATAGAGGCATAGAGCACTCCAATTAGAAATTGTCCTATGTATTACATTAAATCAAATTCTAATTAATAAAGAAGCAAAACAAATGTGTCAAATTTTTCTTGTCCCAAAGAAAACTATATAGTCAGCTCAATGACAAATGCCAAGAAACATTTTCAAACAAATACTCAAATAGAATAAAATGCCACGTCAAAATAAATTAAATGAACAAAAATTTGTACATACTTTAATATGCAATCTTGGAATAAGCACTGTCATGCGTTATACCTAAGTTAGGAACTACAGTCAAATCTAAAGATGTTAACTTCAGTTTGGTTCAACTCAATGAAAAACAACCACAGTGCGGGCTGTAAAGTATGCGTACTACCTTCTGAGAGAATAGAGAATTTTGTAATATTCCACATATAGAATGAATGAACTACACACTTAAGTTTTTTTTTTTAGGTAAAAAAGCAATCTCGAGTATAATATATATCATATATATATCTGGAACTACTAGGAGAAAAGAGAACAATATTCCATTGCCATTAGAGAAGACAATGGGGAATTCTTCCAACTCCGAAGTGATCGTACAGAATCATTTATTGAAGAGTGAGAAAGTCGTTGGGGGAAAAGTTGTTTGCCAAAAGAAGTCCCTTGAAATCTCTTCGAAAGAAATTCAATTAGCTTTTGCCGCCAAGAATATCGTTGACTCAGATGTTCACCTTCCAAGAAAGTCAACCCCATGCCAGTTTTTGTTTCAAGTCCTTTCGTCTTCCCACCCAATGAAGTCTCGCTCTTAAAGGATAAAGCTGCCAGTTCCCTCCCCACTGAAAAAGAAGTAATGATATTCTCTCTCCTGGAAATTCAAGCGACAGCAACCCTCTTCAATCAGTTGTCCCTCCTCCAGTGATTGATTACATAAGTAATTTTTGTTTCTTTTTCCCCAGTACGCAACTCTCATTCGTTGAAACCGAAGAAGCGTTTCAAACTTGCACAAGCCATTTCCCAAGCATTTTGCAAGGAAGAAGACTTCATTCCTAAATTCTTGGACTATGATTGTGAACCCAGATTTGCTTGAGGAATGTTGTGTCAAGGTTCAACTCCCTGGTCCATTACCTAAAAGGTCTGATATTTCTTCTTCGAACCATCCTTCCTTTGCTCATTCGGATTTTGATATTCCTGGCTCAAAAGTTAAGTTTGTGAGAGGCCTACCGACTAATATTCCAAGCAACTTTCGCCAAAAAAAAAACAAGACTTAGATGGGGATTCGGATGGAGATTCAATAGCAAGTGCTAGTAGTGAAGAGCTTGAAAAGTATGAAGCAGAGGAATTACGCGATAAAGAAGAGCCAGTTGATGGGTTTGGAATTGACATTTGTCAGTTATTTCACTCTGAGGAAGCTCATTCGATTGGTAAGGCTGAAAAGTATCTATTTACTCCTCTTGACAAGAGTAACACTCCACAATATTTGCATTCAATCATTGATGCTTGTGGTATTGTTCTTGGGTGAGATTTTGTTGATTGTGCTTTTTGGAGAAAAGCTATTTTTCTCTTTTGCCATTTAAGTTCCTGATGTTGCTCACATAAGGTTTGGTGGCATTTCTAATGGTGAAAGTTTTGTAGTTTGTTTGAAGGGCTTTGTTTTATTTTTGGTTGCCACTCCGCGTTTTTATTCTCTGGTTAAAGTTGAATTCGTGAGGTATCATCAAGTCTCTCAGAAAATATTAACTTGGAGGACCTGGTTGCTGCTGGTTTTTGATTGGCTCTTCTTAACAAGGCTTGTCATAGCCTCTTGCTGCTATTCCTCCCAAGTCTTCCGGCCATGGTTGTTTAAGTTCATTGTTTGTCCCAGGGTAAGGGGAGGCTTCCGAGCTGGCACCTTTATGGTCTTTTTGGTTATGTTCCCAGCTGCGAGTAACATCCACTTTCATTTGCTCTGAAAGTTTCCTCAGTTTTCTTGGCTTTTGCTTCATTCTCTGCCAGATGCTCTGTTCTTTCTGCTTTTTTATTCTTTGGATGCTTGTATCTCATTGTTCTTTTGTATCCTATGTTTAGTCTTTTCTCTTTCGTTCTTGTTATTCCAATTTTTTTTGTCTTCCTTTTGTATTTGTTTCTTTGTACTTTGAACTTTTGGCTCTTTTCATTGTATCAATGAAAAAATCTTGTTTCAGTTTCAGCAAAAAAAAATAAATAAATACACTAATATTTACACACTTAAGCATAGAAGCTTTTCGCAAGTCAAATAAAAATAAAATAATTGTAGAAAATGCATATCTTGATGAGCATGCAACTTCAGGGGAGAAAAAAGATAATTTTGTTCCTTATTAGAAAGAAATTTGCTTTAAAAATGTACATTGACCTAGGATGGTGCAAAGAAGTTACTTTCTCATTGAAAATTTTAGTGCAAGTTAAATGACATTATAAAGTTATTGCTTTCACCTGCATCCATGCAAAAATCGTACTTGATTTTTCAATTAAGCAATCAAGACAAGCATTTTGCTGCAGTAGGCATTTGCGCTCACGAGGTGTGCCTCTAGCAGTAAGCATTTCTCTCGTTAGCTTCTTAAGATTCTGCTCTTCTTTTCTTAGTTCAGCCATCACTTGTACTGCTTCTTTAACAGTGTTGATATTCTGATCAATTTGCCTAGCCAAAGCATCCTCATCTTCCATTGATTTTGCCAAATGAAGAGCCTTCCGATAGCAATGAATTGCTTCATCATACTTTTGAACCCTGTAATGCAGTTCACCAAGGTTAATGTATCCTTTAGCCTCTCCTTGGCAATGCCCAATATTCTTACAGATTATAATATCCTTCTCAACATGCTTCTTAGCTTGGTCCCACATTCTTAGCTCCATATATACACTTCCAAGGTTGTGATGGAGCCTGCTACGACCATCATCATCCTCATCCACCTCTTCTTCCTCGCAAATCTCTAGTCCTTTCATTAAGATCTTTTTGGCCTCTTCCAAATTATCAAGATCCATATCAAGCATTCCCAAATTATTATGAGCATCAATATATTCCTTGAGAAATGAACATCCAATTTTTGGTGGGTGATCTTTCAGAAACTTTGCTAGTTCCATGGCAGCCTTGAAATACTTTTTGGCATTTCTTACTGAAAAATGGTCATCATCAGATTTCAAAAATAGTTCATGGTAAGTACGACCCAGTTGAGTGTTAGCTCTTTGCTGTTCCACCAGGTCATTAGCATTTTTGGCTAGCTCTAAATGTTTCTTCTGCAATTAAGTATAGAAAACCATAATAAACAAAATGAAAATTTGAAAATAAAACATTAAACATAAATTTCTCCTTGCCAACATGATATTTTATTGAGATTAATAAAAGCACCTGATTTGGTTTATATTCCATGAGAACATAAAATAAGGAGTAGAAGAAGAAACTCAGAGTAGAGGAGACGCAAGGTACAGACTACTGACAGAACACTGCAAATTAAAATCACCATCCGTTTACAAGATGAAATTCTAAATCACTTAATTTGAACATGAGTCAACTGTGCCCAGTACAGTTACCAAAGTACTACGAAATGAAACTTTCAATAACTCGAGCAAAACACAAAACGAACGATACCAGTGTTGTTAATTTCAAGTTTCTTTCCAACAATCCGGTTAGTTTGATCCTAAACTATCCCTTTAAAGTTTATGGAGAAGAAATGCCTTTTAAGTTATAAAACTAGTAAATTATATCCACGTCCAACAACTTTATTCGCTTATTATGAATTTGGCATCGAGAACTACAAAATATTGCTTTTTCCCTCGGCCTCAGAGAATAATTGTTCAAGTAACAGCTCTGGCACGTAACAACAACCAAGAAAGGATGGCCATTGTGATATCATTTCAACAAAAGAGTTCGTATTTTTCCATCATAAATCCATTTTTACCAAACCTAATTTTCAACTCCATAGATTCTTAACCACATACACAGATCCAAAACCAAAATCTCACCTGATAAATTAAAGCATCTTTAAAGTGTTCGAGCCTAAGATAGACCTCGCCCAGGGACTGGCACGTTGCCAGCATATGCTTCTGAGGTAAGTACTTAACCGACACATCGTAATCGATCCGAAACCACTTGAGGGCTTTTACGTATTCTCCTCTGTTCTTCAAAATATTGCCGATTACATTGGCCCATTTGGCTTCCTCGTGCCGGTTCCCCTCGGCCTTAGCATTCCGATATGATCGTTTCGCGGCGTCAAATTGTACGCCGTCTCGGGTCATTCCGGTGAGAACAGTTCCGGTGTAGGTCGGAGATTGTATTTGTCGGTCAAGATTGGAATGGAAACAGCGGCCGGTGTAAGCCTGAGAGCTGCAGAGAATTTTTGAGGATTCCCTCTTTGTGCTGTGAGTTGTTTGTCAGTGAAAAAGATGACCTTCCCGCCAAATTACTTTATTCCTACTTTTATTCTTGAAATTTTAGGCTCCTTTCTCGTTTCTAGTGCTAATTTTGATATATTATAATATGCTATAGAGTGGAAAATTTTGTACAGATGATCCAAAAATTGAGCCCAAAATGTCAAATGACCAATTTTTAAAAAAATAATGTCAATTGACCCTCTGCTGATATCATTATCATACCAAATTACGTAAATTGCCCTTATACTGGCCTCACGAAGAAAATCTCGCTCTCGCTTGAAATTCCCTAGTTTGATGTGATTGCTCGTCAGTGTACTGTTGATTTGAAAAAATGTCACGACGGAAGCCTCAAATCAAATCAATAATACCTAAACACAATACAATGGTGATTTCTTTAAACTCTAAACTCCATTTCAAAGGTAATTACTTCTCTGGTTTTCGACGGTGTTTTGTTGAAAGGAGATTTTTCAAACAGAGATTTCCAAGATGAGGCTTTCTCAGAAAGGAACAGCATTTTCAAAAATATAAATTATTTTGAGTCTATTTAATTATTTTTTGTGTTATTTATGGAAAGGTAGCATTACGAAATTTTGTATTTGGAGAGAGCAAGAAAGAGGAAGATTATGAGAGAGAGCGAGATTTTGAGCGAGAGCGAGATTTTGAGAGAGAGCGAGAGTACACTTCAATTGCTTGTATAGCTTAATGACAAAATATTCTCTTGCTTTGTAGGATGACAGAAAAGTGTCTATTTATTCGATTTGGAGGTGATTGGGATGAGAATGAAAGTTCGTATATTTGGGGACAGTTGAAAGGAATCGTTGTGTCGAATTATGAAGAACTTAAATCTCACATTTATAGGGCTACAAAAGTCAATTCTTCAGAGTTTGATCTTATCCTGAAAGTTAAATATAATCTTGAATTTGAAGCCCCTCCACAGTGCATAACGGATGATGATGATCTTCACTTCCTTCTTTTGCGAGAAGAGCTTAGTAGACTTCAAATAGTTGTAACATTGAAGTCTAAATAGGACGAAAAGGTTGGAATGGGGTTTGGAAATATGAGTTATGATGATATGTCTATAGACAGACAATACGAGGAATCATATCAGTTTCATCGGGAAGAGGATGATATTCCATTGTCTACCAACACTGATATTCCATTGTCTACCAACATTGTACCATCAACATTCGATTATATGGATTGGGGCCCTTCAGTGGATGTGGATGTGAATGAGCAACCAGCAGGATTGAATGAAATGGATCATGATCATGGAGATGTGCGTCGTTCTACAGCAGCTCCAGTAGTTCCATCATCTTTGTCTTCAAGTCATAGGACAGAGTTGATTATGCCTAGCACCTCTTCGTCTGGGACAGAGGATGTTGAAGTTGGTCAACTATTTTTGAGCAAAAAGGACTTGAAAATGAGATTATCTATTCTATCTATCAACAGAAATTTTGAATTTAAGGTTAGGAAATCAACCAAATCTTTATTCACTATCAAATGCATTGAGGAGACATGTAAGTGGAGCCTTCGTGCAGTCAAAATGGAAGGGTCTGATATATTCAAGATCACAAAGTACTGTAGTTCGCACACATGTTTCATAGGAATTTTGAATCACGACCATAGACAAGTAATTGCTACGGTTGTTGACCGTAGCAGTTGCTTGTCAACTCATCAAAGATAAGTTCACGGGCATAGGACGTATTTATAAACCTTGTCATATCGTCGAGGATATAAGGAAAGATTATGGTGTGAACATGAGTTATGATAAAGCGTGGCGTGCAAGGGAAGCCGCGTATGATCCAACTAGAGGTACTCCAGAATACTCATACTCCATACTACATGCTTATGGAGAATCGCTAAAAATAGAGAATCCGAGTACAGTCTTTGAGATCGAACTTGAAGATGAGGTGCATTTCAAGTATATGTTTATGGCATTAGGGCCTTGTATTAGAGGTTTTGCAAGCTATCGGCCTTGTATTATTGTTGATGGGTCGCACTTGAAAGGAAAATACAAAGGCACCATGTTGGTTGCAGTTTATATGGACGGGAACAATCAATTATACCCACTAGCATATGCAATAGTGGACAATAAAACCGATCGATCGTGGAAATGGTTTATGTCAAACTTGAAATGCAGTATCAGAGAACTCAATAATCTAGTATTTGTGTCTGATCGGATGGTATCTATCAGCAATGCTATTTGTGCATTTTTTCCACAGCATTTCATGGATTGTGCACATGACATATAGAACAGAATATGGTTACAAACTTTAAGGATAGCATGGTTGTTGGGATATTTAGAGATGCAGCAAGGGCATTTCGCATGACAGAGTTCCAGATAAAATGGAACGAACTCCGTAGTTTTAGAGACGGTGCTGTCACAAAATATTTGGAAGACATCGATCTTCAAAGGTGGGCACGAGTTTACCAAATAGAACGAAGATATGATAACATGACATCCAACAATGTAGAGTGTTTTAGTTCCTTAACTAAAGAGTATCGACTAATGCCTATAGTATACTTGATTGAACATGTTAGAGGAATGCTCCAATCGTGGTTCTACGATCAGAGGAATTACTGGACATCGGAAACGACATTGCACTCTAACTATTGTGAAACCAGATTGGCAAGTGAAGCCGATAAGGGCAGACGATATCGGGTGGAGCCAATTGATTGTTATCGAGTACACGTGCGAGATAATCGATTGGACGGTATTGTCAATCTTCAAACGAAGGAATGCATGAGTAAGGAATTTGACTCACTTGGTATCCCGTGTTCCCATGCAATTGTTGCTGCCAAGGAAAGAAATATACCTATCCATAGTCTTTGCAGTTGATTTTATACAGTGGACTCTCTAATGACTGCGTATGTGGAGCCTATAAATACACTTGGCCACATATCTGAATGGAAAAGACCTTCTAGATACGTAGAAAATATTATCCTTCCTCCGAAGTTTGTGCCACAAGCTGGGCGACTGAGAGTGAGAAGAATACCATCCAGAGGAGAATTTCACAGACAAATGAAATGTGGTTGGTGTGGGAATTATGGACATAACCGCCAAAATTGTACTGAACTACTTACAACCGTGCGACGTGCCGAAAATGTCAGAGACCAAGACATAAACACCCCTCATCCAGTTTAGTTATAAATACTATTGATCATTTTTTCATACGTCATACTTGTAACATACTTCATACTTTTTCATACTTCATACTTGTAACACTTCATACTTCATACTTTTATCTTGTAAACAAAAAACAATAACAAGCTGAAGTATTTATATAATAGCAATATTCATACTTTCTCAATCTTCATACTCTTTCTATCTTCATACTCTCCCAGTCTTCATACTTGTAACACAAATGGATAATTTCATACTCTCTCAATCTTCATACTTGTAACAAAAAACAATAACTTCATACTCTCTCAATCTTTATACTTATAACAAAAGTGGATAACAAATACTCTCTCAATCTTCATACTCGTAACAAAAAACAATAAGTTCATACTCTTTCAATCTTCATACTTATAACAAAAGTGGATAAAAAATACTCTCTCAATCTTCATACTTGTAACAAAAATGGATAACAAATACTCTCTCAATCTCGCTCTCTCTCACAATCTCGCTCTCCATGAATCTCGCTCTCTCTCAATCTCGCTTAGTTACTACCTATGCGGAGCGCGCTAAATGATCGTGTACTTCAAGCTTCATCGCTTAGTAAAGATACACGATCGTACACTAATAACTAAACGATTGTTTGGATTTGTCTAGATGATCGTATTGTAAAGCTAAACGATCATTTAACTCTGAGAGTGCTGGTAAACTAAAAGATCGTACACTAATAACTAAACGATCATTTGGATTTTTCTAGACGACCGTATAGTAAAGCTAAACGATCGTTTAACTCTTGAAGCGCTGGTAAACTAAATAATCGTACACTAATAACTAAACGATCGTTTGGATTTCTCACAATCTCACTCTCTTTGAACATCTCGCTCTCTCTCATAATCTCGTTCTCTCTCACAATTTCGCTCCCTCTCAACATCTTGCTCTCTCAATCTTTGAACTTTGAACCTTGAACCATATAATGTTCTAAGCTCAATTATGCATGTTCTGATAAAATTCTGATATATTAAACTTCGAGCTTTGAACTTACATAAAAAATACATGTTCAATTATACAATGAAAAGAGCAGTAGCTCCATTATACATAAAAAATGTATGTTCTGATAAAATTCTGATATTGAACTTTGAACTTTGAACTTTCATAAAATATATATGTCAATTATACAATGAATGTTTTTACATACATAAAAAATAAATGAATGTTTTTACATACATAAAAAATACAATAAAAAATACATATTCTATACATATAAAAAATATGGAGTGTTTGTCCATAGTTGACACGCTAATTGCATCCTATATTCACTCATCTTCTCCTGAGTGATTATGGATGGATCAGCACCAGTCACCAGGTGTTCCAGTAGTTTAATTGCGAAGATGCCACAATCAAGCAACCCGTGTTGTATGTCGACGTTCATAGGTTGTGAGATTTTCCAACGGGCTGTGGATAGGTCCAACTTCGATCGATCCACGTCACAGTAGTGAAGTAGGGATGGTACTGTGATCGTCAATGACTCTAGCCAATTCACCAGTTTTGTCATTGGTGTGTATGACGGAAGTGAATCGAACATGAATATGTGGCCTCTGTTAATGTCCATTGCAAGGACCATCCAGTGGTCACTGATATTCATCGCCGTATAAACAAAATCCACATATGCCCATTTGACATCAAATTTATCGATGACGTAGTCCTTATACGTGTCTTCATCTTCCAATGTTAGGGCAGCCTCCAAAAGTGACTTATTCTTTATTTGTTTAAATACCTCGCTACGAGCATTAAGGTGACTCTGTCAAATAAAATGAGAAGTTAAGTAAAGAAGTAAAGACTAGGAAACTTAACGAAATGAAAAGTTAAGAAACGAAATATCAAAATTTACCGTTACACCAATTGGCAAGATGGTGAACTTGTGCTGCACATGTCGGGCTGGGTATAAAATTTATCTTTCATAAAATAAAATAAAGTATTTATGGTATGCACAAAAAATTATGTCAGTAAAAGTACAAGATAGCCAACATGTAAAGACATAAAGACTAGGACACTTACATCGCACTCGACCAACAAATTCGGGATAATCAATTCCTTGAAGAATTGCTTGGCGAGTGGTTTAAAGGAGTTCTCTCGAACCTCGTTGTCTGTATTGTCGTCCGAGATCTAGCCCATCATTTTTGTCAGGATATTGTGTGGAACATCGTGTGCTACATTATATGTGACGATCGATCTGGATATTGACATAGCTACACCTGGGAGAGGATGTTTAACCACACTTTTCTTCTTTACTTGGGCTAGGGGTGTATATTTATCAACCGGTTTTCTCTTATGACTAATTCTTCGAGATTCCTACATAAACAGATAACAAAACGTTACTCATAAATAAATATAAAAATATAAACAAAAATTACTGATCAATAAATTACTCACCAGTGGAACTTCTTTTGTGGTCGTAACAATCCCAGAAGTGTCGGTCTCTGGGATGCCAGACATGTCAGCCTCTGTATGTGGCATGGTGAGTAAGGCAGACATGTCAGGCTTTGTTTGTGGGACGTCGGCCTGTATACGCTTGACGTCAATTGGTGATGTCGTGGCAGTGGTGGTATCGAGCTGTATAGGGAGGGTGGGAGTAGGTGAAATGGTGGTATCGGGCTGTAGAAGGGGGATAGGGATAGAAGTGTCAGAGGCAGTCGCAGTCGTATCGGAATCCTGAGATGGGATGGGTGACCTGGTCGTCTTCTCATTCACCGTGGAACCCTTCAATTAGTAAAGCAAAATGGTGAGTTCACGAACACGTAAAAAAACACATAAAGACATAAAATGATGGAAACCTTGCACATAGACTGCAACAATGACAGGATGGCCACAATTGCACTTTCATGTCAGTCATGTTTTCTTCCATACTAGATACACAACTATCTAAACCCGATATACGGCCATCCAACCTCAATAGTGAGCTGTCAATGGATTGTAGGTAGGAATAAATAGACTCGTCAGGATTGGCTCCCTCCCTGCAGTGGGCAACACACTCAGGACACTCCTCATCCACTGATTGCTCTGTATCAGAGTCCGCAAGATAGACATCAACTTGGTTCAACTTGTCCTCCTCGCGTACGTCCCCCATCATATCATAGAACATATCATCACTAGGTGTATATGTCCCTTCTTCCACCCTTCCATATTCAGCATCCTCGTGCTCAGAATGCTCGAGCTCATTCCCTCCCTCCACCCTGACAACCTCATCATTGTCATCTCCACGATGATCATACCTGGCTACTTCTCGCTCACCAAAGCTACGGATCGATAAGAAAGAACTTCTTCTGCTCCTCCTCCGAATAGGGAAAGATACCCTATAAATCATCGTTGGTCGTCACTTTCACTCTCAGGACTACCCCCCTCACTCGTCGACCTATCGCCACTTTCAGAACTATCATCATCCGCACCTAGCTGAAATATAGGTCGTCGTTCCACTGGGGTATATCGAAACTTCCTTTCAGCATCTGACATGACAGTGGCCTCTTTAACCTTTATCTGCATTAACAACCCAGTAAACTGGTTAGTGTCAATTTAACAACCAGATAAACATATTATGCATAGAGTAAACATACAATGTTAGACTCGAATATCTCTCTCTCGAGTACTTTGAAGGACACTGAGTGGGAGCATGACCATCGTAATATGTGAGGCAAAGCCACCTTGCTTCTTCGCTCCGCAATGTTCCCAGCTATTGATGAAGCTAAGATCTCGTACGTCCATACCTAAATAAAATTTAAAATATATTAAGAACAAAATTAATGTTAGATCAAACAACATGATTATTATGTTAATCAAATTTACTTGGAACGCTTGTGGAAATCCACGTAAGGAGTACTTCACAATGTAGTTTTTATTTGCTTTGACCCTCGTCTTGTATAGACTGCTCTTATCATTCAATGTAGTCGTTAGGGCATTCAATGTCCTCTCCCAATTAATGGTATCCCAACCAAGACTATTGTAGTACTTCAAGTTTTGAACGTCCTTGAAACGTTTGAGGTCGATTGCATTTTTCTGTTTGTTTTTCCCCATCATTGCGATCTTAGTATAGTAAACTAGGTTGATCTTCATAACATCATCATCATTTTCAAACTCTAAGTCCTTGTATTTTTCTTCAAGTTCACGGAGGTTAAAGTGTCCTTCGTCACTTGATTACCAAAATACTTGATAGCAAGTTCATATGAGGACTGCTGGTTCCGATCAACTCATGTTGGGGATTGCCACAAACCAATCATCACCAAAAAGTCATCATTCGAAAAAGTGACAACCTTCCCACAGACAGAGAATGACATTGAGTCTGATTTTGTCCTCTTCAATTCTCTAAGCAACATGTGATGGACAATTGGGCTGTTAAACACCATGTCAACGTCTACAAATCGCCCAAAAATTGTTCTCTTGAACATGTCCAATTGTGTTGGCGTGAGCTTCTGACAATGTTGTTTGCATTAGCAATGTGGTCTAAGCTGGTTACTTGACCGGGAAATCGGTCGGCTTCAGCTATTCTGAAACGTGTAGCCATCTTAAATCACTCCTGCATGAAATAAAAATTCAATCAGTAAACTCCTTCAGGAAAAAAAATGTAAAACAACATTATGTTTAAATCTTGTTGGATTTGCTCTCGCTAGACTCACTCTCCCTGGCATCGCTATCTTAAGTATCGCTCTCACTTATCTCCCTCACATTCTCTCTTTTTACTTGTCTTCAACCACATAACACATCGAAAACCAGAAAAACAAACAAAAAAAACCATAGGTTCACTTATCTCACTCACATTCGCTCTCTCCGGTATCACTCTACCGATTTCACTCTCACTTATCTCGCTCACAAACTCTTTCTACTCATCTTCAACCACAGAACACATCAAAAACCAAAAAAACAAGCAAAAAAAAGTAAGACATATTGAAAGATTTACCGATTAGATTCGATTTGTCGGTGACAGTAGAATCGTTTGCAAGCCAGAAATAGTTTTTTCGTTTATGAGCGATACGAAGCCGTTAGCCTTGGAAAATTTGAATGAAGAATAGTTTAGTTTTGGTGGGTTCTCAGTAAAAAGGTATGAAGACGAAGAAATAAGGGCAATTTACGTAATTTGGTATGGCGATGATGTCAGTAGAGGGTCAATTGACATTATTTTTTAAAAATGGGTTATTTGACATTTTGGGCCCAATTTTTGGGACATCCATACAAATTTCCCTATAAAATGAGTGTTATGTGATATATTATTAACGCATTGTTTTTACCTAGTTAGACTCAAGTATATATCCAACTAGAGTTCTCGTGAGTCCATGGTTGAACTTAGGGATTGCATTCAATATATGCATTGGTAAATATTGTTTCGATCTTGACACGAGTTGTTTACTAAATATACAATGATTTTGATCTTATTCTATGGAAATCACAATCGTAAGTGATTTAATGCGATAGAAATCACAATCGTAAGTGAAACCGTCTATGCGAGAAGTACAAAATTCGAATGAATAAATGTAGGGTTGAGAAAAGTATTCACTATCATTCGTAAGTAAATACATAAATCATGTGTTCAAACAAACTACTCGACAATTACAACCTACACATCTCAGTGTATTTAGCCACCATATCCTATCTCTATGATGCATGCGATAAGTGTTTGATGCAAAAGAAATTTTTTTTATTTCTAAATATTCTCTCTTTTTATTTTATGAGGTCTAAATCTTTGGTCTTTTCAAACCTAGATTTAATCTACTTGGAATAATTTTTTGACTTATTCAAATAGTTTATAAAGCATATATAAAACAAGTTGAACACATGATTAAGCTTTACTTAGTTCATGTTAACTACAATGTTTCTCAACCATAAAGAAATTAATTGTTCATGGTAAAAGTTGAGAAGTTGGATAAAAGATAGACCGTAGATGCATTCATATTGAGAAACAGGAGTTTTTCAATGTTTTACACAATATAAATAACAACTGTGGAAGAAAAGAGAGGGATAAAGAATCAAGCTATGGTATGCAATTCCTTTCTTCTTTTGGTTTTGTAGACGACTGCTTCACAAAAAGTGTGTTGAAAGTGAGGTTCCCTTCTTGCTTCAAGAGAGAAATCCTAAGTTTTCGTTTAAGATTTCACGAGGGCTCGAAGGGAAAGTATTTTCGAAGTAAGAATTTGGGTAGAGTTTTTCTCTAATGTTTTGGCTCTTGGCTATCAGCTATCCTCTCATTTGCATGGAAATCTCGTTGGGTATTTATAGAAGTCAAGGAGCAAATTTTTCTTCTCTCACTAATAATTATGTTGATAAGGTGCATTAATTTCCATACCCTAATGTGTCGCCTACTCTGCGTCAAAAGTTCATTGACTTTGCCGTGAAGCTTTCTTGTCAGCTAGCAACTTAATCTCTAATTTGACTTCCACCACGCATACGTCATGTCATCCTCTATCGCATAAGGCTGCCAACTTATTCAACTTTGTGATTCTAATGTTGGCGTTAAGAATTCCTTGCGATAAGTAGATTTCCTACACCAAAAAAGCATGATTTTTATATCTTTCGTAGATAGTGAGACTTTGTGTGTGTGTGACCGCATGATATAGTTATTTATATGAATTCCTTATAAAGTTATTACATTTTCAAAAAAAATTCCTAATTGTTTTAGATAAAAGAGGTAAAATAATTTGTATTTCTACAAGTTATTACACCCCAAATTAAAAATAATACTTGCCTCAAGCATATATTTAGAGTCCTAATATATCTTGAACGTTTTGATGCATTACCTAGACCTCTCAAAGTGCTTCCAACTCTAGATTTACTAGATAAGTGCTTTCTTTAGTTTTATTCTTCCACCTATGAAAATATTTCCAGTCTTTAGATGCGGCAAGCTTATTCTTCAAAAATCCTTTGCTCATTTCCAAAGTTGTCTTATATTTTGTTTTCAGGAATGGGCTTTGGTTTAAAATTTAGTAAAAAGCTTATGCTTGGTGCACTTATTTAGGTTTCATCATGCGTTGATCTGAGCATCTTACCTTCATTTTGGCTTGCCCCCACGGATGTCGTGCAAACATCTAACTATGAGCTAGGTGCTCTTTTCAGACTTGACTCATGGCTTCGAAGTTTTGAACATGGCAGCAGAGTTGCGATCAATTATTCCTGCATTGATCACGATTCCCACCTTCGTTTTGGCTTGCCCCCACGAGTGTCAAACAAACATTCAACTATGAGCAGGTTCCCATCTCAATGCCATTTTTTTTACATAACAAGGAGATTTCAAGAGATTTTAAAAACAACTTGATTTTTAACGCATTTAGCTCAAACCTCCCACCCCTAAATTTATAGGGCAGCAATGTTTTCATTGCTGAAAATCGAATTATGCGATGGCTTCAAAAAGACATCGCAAAAGAAGTTTGAGATAAAGTTTGCACACATACTAATTTCAAGAAATGTTTTTAAGGCAAAATCTTAAAGCTTAGTACTAACACTAGTCATACTAATCATTGTGTTGGTAACACGGTGTCATCATTGAGGTCATTTGTGGACTGCAACAAAACACAGAAGACTATTAAGTGATCAAGAAAGATATGCAAGAGTCAAGCTAAAAGGAAAAGAAAAGTTGACGTTTAAAATGGAATTCATAGCCATTAATTACAAAAGTACAAAGATAAAAAAATGAAAAGCAAACACCCCCACATTTAATTTTCGCCTACATCGTTGTTATTTTGCTCTTGTAGTAGTGTGTTTTCTTCTAGGAATTGTAAAGAAGCTTGCAGATGCAGGAGAATAGCTGGTCCAACCACGAGGTGAGCCATGACATCTTGGAAAAACTAAATCACTAAGTGAAATTGCTCGTGTTGCCTCAACGTTTGTTGGCGATTAAAGCTTTTGGTAATGGTCTGTTGGCATTTAACTTCTTGTACTTGGCGTTGGACAAATTATCTTAGCTCGTTGTGTTGCGTAATGAGTTCTTGTTGTTGTCGCATCAAGTCACTCATCTGAGTTGCGTTCATGTTCTGTTGTTGTGAAAATTCATCAAGACCTCCTAAGATAGACTCTCTGAGGTCATAATGAAGGAATTTGTAGCATTCGTCAACTTCTGGGTCAACTTCTTCTTCAAACGCATTGGAGTTATGGTGTTGGCTTTTTTCGTCAACTTGGTATCCACTGGCCTCATCAATGTTTGATCCTCTGCCTACTTCAAGTGAAGGAGATGGTAGGCTTGGGTCGTCAACAGCGGGAATGATTGGTTGGATGCTTGGGACCGGCTCCTCATGGACCAAAGCCTATTATGTTATTTTTTTGGATGGGGGAGGCGTCGATAGCTTTGATGCTATAGGAAGAATAAAAAGATAAGGTTCTTCAAGGGGAAGGGCGCTTGTTTAAATCAACACTTGATCTAGGGGACTCCCCATGTGATGGTGATGCAAAGGGTTAATCAAGTTTGTTTGGATGCGAAGGAGAGTTTGTCCTAGGGTTAAGCGGGGCAGTTTTACGTTGGTGGGAGGGAGGTTTCTCAACTTGGGTTGATGCGATCACCCTTTCATCAACGTTTGACGAAATGACCACTCTTCGTTTTTTGTGTTGAGTAGGTTCTGGAAGGGTTTGGACTTATTTGGTTTGTCGATTTGCTAGCTACTTTGACTGACTCTTGGCTTGCTGCACTAGTAATCTCATGGGGCGGCAGAGAGACCGGTTTGTGAGTATGCCTCTCACTTCCACTTCCTCTTATTCTTCAAACCAATCTTGCACCGCACACAGTCTTTTAATCAACGACCGGAAGAACAACTACCCTTTATTTTTTAGAATGAGGTCCATATCTGCCCTACGATAATATAGGCAACATTGATCAGAATCATCTGCATTATGCAGTAAATTGCCATTATGTGTTATCTTGAAACGAAGTGGTCATGTGTCGTTGGGAAAAGCTTCCTTTTTATGAAGTATAGCCACATATTTGCCTTAGGTATCAAGCCCTCTGGCGATAGAGTCTTCATTCCCTTAGCAGACATGGTCCATTTAGTCCCTGGTTGGGCGACCATTTTCAGCGCATCTTTTGGTTCCTTAATAGTTGGCTCATCTATGATTTTATTTCCCTTGACATCAGGGATGTCTTCCCAATTATATATATCACTGATTTTTCTGATCTTGAATCCTATTGTCGCATCGCCGATATCTAATCTATATCTATCTAAATGTGGCGTCCCATCATAGAACGAGTGAACCATTGTTGGCTTGACCGTCTTGGTCTATTCACAAAAATATCTCTACCCCATTGCATCTACAACATCCGTGATGAAGGTGGACAGTGGTTCATTCTCTAGGAAAAATATCATTTCCATCAAGATCGGCGGCCTCTTCTTTGGCACTCTCTCCTCCTCGACTATGAATGCTTTGCCCTTTTCTTCCCTCTTCGACACTGTTTCTTTCTTCGTGGCCTTTGCCACTTCCACCTTTGGCTGCTTCTTTTTGTTCGTCGCCTTTTTATTCCGTTCTTCCTCCTTCAAGATCCTTTTTTCTTCTTGAATCTACTTCAAATTACTCTTGATGTGCTAAGATTTATCCTTGCAGACCCTCTTTTCCTCATTGCTTTCTTTTCTCCATTTTTTTTCAAACTCTATTGTGACGTTCCACACTATCCATCAACTTGTCCAGCTTTACATGCAAAGAGGCCCCGACTCTCTCAATATTCTCATCGTGTAGTTTGTGATTAAGTTCCATCACGACGATGAGGATTTTGGCTTCCTTTCTTAGCTCTTGAAAGCCCTCCTTAACCTTCTTAGCCTTAATGGCCAATTTTTCAGCCAACCGCTCAGTAGAGAAGATGACAGAACGATCACTTCTTCCTCACTTTTCCTTTTTCCTTCCTTTGTGCTCTTCCTCTGAAGGGGCTCTTCATTTTCATCCACAAGATCGACGCATTTAGCTTCTGCCTTATCGTTTTGTTTCTTCACCCTTTTCTGCTCAAATGTGGTGAACATATTTCTGAAGGGCCCTTCCTTGATGCTTATAGGTCTTGGCACATTGGACGCTGGCGCCTCAGGGCCACTTACCACATGGCTAGATCCAGCCCCTACCTTGCTTCTTTGGTCGACAACACCTTCATCTTCAAGGGAATCGAGCGGCTTTAAATTTTTAAGAATATCTCTGTATACTTAGTGGTTGAACATGTTCTTGTGGGGATGACAAGCATGATAAAGTAGGTTCAGGTCGGATCATGGAGGCAGTCTTGATGAGGTTAGGGCTGAATGGTGGAAGAGCCACCACATTTGGTGGTGGAGCATATACTGATGCGAGGGTGATCGGGAAAGTTATAGGTTGGAGGTTGGTCGATGGTGTTACCACCTCTATTGGGATTGATGTCCTGATTCTCCCGGAGTCTCGTTGTTTTGTAAAGATACACATTGTTAAATGAATAAAATAAGTGTTATTTAATTTTGGCATTTACTCATGTCCAATAAACAAAGCTCCTTGGTTATCTTATGTGAACTTAAACATGTATATGTGATATACAAATGGATCATGTCTTAAGTGATAACCTAAATCGGTTTGTAGTATAAGGATTAAGGTGGGATACCTGATCCTGGTGACACTATGGATACGGCTCGCTTTGTAGAGGTTTGCAAGTGTTGTAAACTACTACAGATAGTTGATCCTGACCATTCATGTGGAGACGTGGAGCGGGGGTGTCCTATACAAAGAGTTTGTATAAGACCTGAACCACGAGATGACTAGACTCTGTATATAACGCCGTTGATACTAGAGACTTGCATCTTACCTAAACGACCATAGGTGACACGACCTCAATTCTGAGTGTTTTGTGAACTCCTGCCTTTGAGAGTGGTCCTTTGATTAGTATGGGTGAGAGTGGCTAGATTGCCAACTCAACATGCCTACCTTTTATGGGACTTGTCTGATCTGAGAGTTGGGAACTCAATCCACAATATGGAATTCACTCCTTTCCCGAAGCAGGGATAAGTAGAGAGATTACTCCCTTAAGGGCTGATTCCAAGGCTTGAATATAATGGCCACAACTTCTCTTTGGAAGAGAATACTCAGTCATAGTAGGACTATGATTTATGTACTTAAGGAGACATATGTAACTACAGGGGCATAACGGTTATTGGCCCAACTGTATTTACGAGTGATATGTGAAGGGTTGTCGCACTGCTGATTGGTTAAGATGGACATATAATATATCTGTAGTGAGGAGAGTTCAGCTGTCGGTCTTTAGTGGAGTGCCTGGCAGTTAACAGATGGTGGATTCCGTGACTAAAGAGTTTAGTCAGTTATTCACGTATCGTTGGAGCTTCGGATCTACAGGTCCATGACGTCCTTTTGGTAGCTTGGATTCATGTTGAAGGATCAAGTTCTTGGTGTTGATTTGAAATGTTCAAATTGACAAGAGGTATTTTGATTATATGTGATATAATCGGTATAATGTATAAGATTAAGTACCATGGAATAGAAAAAAAACTATGGTTTATATGTTTCATGAGATGAAATATTAAAACTATAGGTTATAAATATAGTATGATAAGTTGGTTATCATTTATATTTATAATAATATTGATTATTAGATAATTAATACTTTTTCTTTTAAATAACCAAATATAGTGGGTGGTTATTGATCATGGTAACCGTGAGGTTTTAAAAGAGAATCAGTTTCCTATTTTGAAAAAGAGGTTTTTCACAAAAAGTTTGAAAAGAATTTGAGTTTTCTCTCCGGCGAAAAGAAACTCACGGAAGTCGTCAAGTAAATACAGATTTACTAAACGACGGCTGGGCTAAGTAAACGATCATGTAGGTGCTAGCTAAACGATCATGCAGTATTTACTAAACGATCGCATAGCTTTGCTAGACGATCGCTGGCCCAAGGTACACGATCGTGTAGAGTCTGTCGAGCTAAACGATAGAGCTAAATGATCGCACAGCTTTTGCTGGATGATTGCACAGTTTTATCTAAACGATTGGGCATCGACCTATACGATAGGTCTCCGACTTCTCTCACTTGCCTAGTCGTGTACACGATCTATCTTTCCTCCGTTCGTCTGCCTCACACCAAGTCCGAATAGAACCCACCCTCTGGATTCTCACACCGAGAATACCAAAGTCGCCTTGTTGGTGGTGTCAGACTCAACTGGACATCGTCGAGGTTTTTCGGAGGTTGTTCTTTAAAAAGGTAGGAAGGAAATGGGGAAGAAATGGAGTTTAACTAAAGCACGAAGGGAGAGGAAATGATCGATTTCTCGTCTTGAGGATTGATGACATCCTGATGCACACACAATAAATGATCGATTTGAAAGAATGTCAGGTGGCGCTTCTGATGGCGTCTTTTCATTATCTTAACGGTTAGCTTTTATCGTTCGAGGTTCCCTCACTTGCAATGAGTTTGACTGGGATGCATTGAGTTATGATTCCAACGCATTCCAAAACTCATCACAATACTCAAATGCTTCTGAACCCTATTTTTAGTCCACACCGATCCAATCTTATGAAGCAATCATTGTTCACAAAAGTTCAAGAAAGCAGTCAATTTAAGAAATAAGCGAAATAAAAGAAAAACATAAAAGGATACAAAAAAGGATATGATGCATCCCTGAAAAGATGATAGCTTTCTCAACGCAAGGACTTTCCAATCATCATTATACGAGCTTTCCCAGATCGATGGAGGCTTTTTCTCAATCAAAATCACCTTCAAAGTATGGTTTGATCCTTTGGCCATTAGCTTTAAATGCGTTTGACTCATCTTCATGCGTTAGCTCTACTACTCCATAAGGGTGAATCTCCTTGATAATGAAGGGTCCCGACCATCGCGATTTCAATTTTCCTTGAAACAAACGTAGATGTGAGTTGAATAACACGATTTTTTTGGCCAACTTCAAAAGTTTTCTTACTAATGCGTTGGTCATACCAACGCTTCATGTGCTATTTGTCGTTCTCGTATGCTTGTAATCTTCATTCATCTAGCTTTAGCAACTACAACTTCTTTGCTTCTCCCAAGGCTTCCATATTAAAGCTGAGCGTCTTGGTGGCCTAAAAAGCCTTATGTTCAAGTTCCAAAGGCAAATGGAAAGCTTTACAAAAAACAAGTGCATATGGGGACATTCAAATGGGCATTTTATACTCTGTGCAATAAGCCCATAGTGCCTCATCCAGCTTTTGTGCCCAATCTTTTCGCACTGAATTGACAACCTTTTCAAGTGTTGATTTGATTTCCCGACCGGACACTTCAGCTTAACCATTGGTTTAAGGATGGTAATAAAGGAAATTAGGCATGAGGATTTCCATGAGCAACGGAAGGATCGTTCCAAATTCCGTTTGAAATTGAACATCAACAATTACAGTACAAGAATGGAAACTAATAGTGAAGGATCTTATATCTAAGAGTTCCATGAGCGCGTTCGGATCGCTCCGATCTCACAATGACTGAAATACAACATTATACATTCAATACATAAATTTATGCAAACAACACAAATTATCAGCATGCTATGAACAACAAAATCATAAGGGAAAGAGTGCCATACCAGTTGAAGACGTTCTTCAAACTTCAGCACTCCAAGCAGTGGAATCCTCCAAGCGATCTACCAACACCCAGCAGTAGTGTCGACAACAGTAGCACGAACAACGCACAAACATGAACGCCGCGGGGACGACATCACCACTAAAGAGCCTCAGGTATTCTCGAAGTGAAAACCTAAAGGGTGGTCTTTGGTGAATTTGGTAGAGGAAGGAGGAAACATAAATCGTGTAGGCGATAAGCAAATGGAAGGGAAAAAGACGCTATCGCATAGCAAAAATGCTTATCGTTTAGGAGGAGCTACACGGTTGTGTAGATTTTACTGAACGATCGTTTAGGAAAAAGTATACGATCGTTTAGCAAAATCGGTACACTATACGATTGTTTAGAGAAGCTATGCGATCGTGTAGGCGATAGTGTGCTATTGTTTAGGCGCGAGGTAGACGATCGTTTAGGCGGAGAGGACTATCGTATAGGCTCTCATTTTACGTAAGCGATCGTTTAGCAAAACACCAGCGCGCTCTCTCGAATTCTTTAGACGATTGAACTCTGGGGCTATTCATAATGAAAACATTTTTCATTTTGATTCATTAGTTACAATAACCGACGTTGCCCCACTAACCCACGTCCGAGTGTGAATTGTGGATTAATTATCATTTAATTAACCAATTAATTAATTAATAAATATAATCATATTATATTTGTATCCTATAGTTTGATATCACATATCTACTATAGTATTTTCTCCTCTACTTGATATAAATCATATTTATATCTAATTTCCTCCAAAATAATGTATCTCATACATTTAGCCAATTATATTATATATAATTAGCCAGTCCAATTATATTATATATAATCGAACTTCCTCTTGTCAATTTGAACATTTTAAATTAACCTAAATACCAGTTCTCAACTTTATCCAAGCTACCCAGGGAACTAATGGACCTATGGCTCGAAGCTCCAACGGTCCGTGAATAGTTGACTAAATTCTTTAGCCACGAGATCCACCATCCGTTAACTGTCAGGCATTCCACTAAAGACCAACAGCTGAACTCTTCTTACCACATATATATTTCTGTGTCCATCGGATATAACTAATCATGAGTATGATGACCCTTTACAGATGCTCGTAAGTACAGTTGGGCCAAATTACCGTTTTGCCCCTGTAGTTACATCTCACTCCTTAAGTACCATTGATTCCTTTAATGAACAATACAACATAGTCCAACTATGTGTGAACACCTCTCGGGCCAAGAGAAGGTGTGTGGCACCACATCGTTCAAGCTTTGGAATCAGCCCTTAAGGGAGCTATCTATCTACTTACCTCTACCTCGAGGAATGAGTGAATTCCATCTTTTGTAGCTGAGTTCCCAGCTCCCAAATCAGACGAATCTCCAAAATGGTAGGTTTAAATCGGCAACCTGGTCACTCGCACCCATACAAATCAAAGGACCGTCCTCAATGGCAGGAGTTCCCAACTAACTCAGGATTGAGGTCATGTTACCTATGGTCATCCTAGTGAAGTAAAGTCTCTGTCATGAACGGTGTTATATAACGAGACGTTAACACTTCGTGGTCAGATCTTATACAAACTCTTTGTATAGGATGCCCCCGCTCACATGTCCCCAACACGAATGATCAGGATCAGACCATCTATGACAAGGCATAACACTTGTGACCATTCCACAAAGCAGGCCGCATCCGTAGCGTTACCAGGATAAGGTTTCCCTCATATATCCATATATTACAGACCATTTTGGTTATCACTTAAGACATGCTCCACTTGTATGTCACCACATACATGCTTAAGTCACATATAGATAACCAGGGATTTTATGTTTATTGGTTTGTGGTAAAGAAAATAAAACAAGCAACTGAGCAAAATACAAGATGTGAAGTAAATATCATATATTAACAACACAAGCGTTCATACAAATGGTTTACAAACGGCAGGACACGAGAATTTAGGGCATCAACCCCAACAAATAGGTCATGTACAACACGAAATTACAACATGCTTGCAAAGAATATCAAGGGATAGAGTAGCGTACCTTTGAAGAACCATTCTTCAAACTCCCTTGATCAATCTACAAGTGTCCACAGTAACATGGCCCTCAAACGCAACGATCGGTGCAACACGATCACCAGCACGAAACAATGATCATGAACCCAACATACGACCTTTGACTCCTCGAAACCAATCGAGTTGAGTAAGGACACCACCACAATGGTTACCTTGGTATTCTCGGTATGAGAATCCAAGATTTGTGGGCTCTATATGAACTTGGCTTGAGGAAGAGACTGAAGGGCAACAATCATGTAGACGATCGAGCAAGTGGGAGATAGGAAGTTGTTTATCGTATAGACGATATGCCCGATCGTGTAGTAAATGGCAGCTTATCGTATAGATAAAGCCACACGATTGTTTAGCTACGATCAGCTAATGAACTATCGTGTAGTCAAACTCCACGATTATTTAGTCTCTCTATAGCTATCACTTAGTGAAACCTTTCACTTGATAGCTTTCTCCGTAAGTTCTTTCCGAATCAAGTAACTCTCTAAATTTAGGAAAACATTTTTTCTTTTATCTCACAATTACCATAAAACCACTAATAACCTCCCACTCAATCGGTTATTAGAGAAAAATATTTAATTATCAAATAATTAATATTATTATAAATAAACATGATAACCAACTTACCATATTATATTTCATCTCATGAAACATATAAACCATAGTTCTTTTTTTATTTTATGGTACTTAATGTAAATCATATTTACATTAATCTTCCACTTGATGTATCTCATACATCATCACACCAATTATATCATATATAATTGAATTTCCTCTTGTTAATTTGAACACTTCAAATCAACTCCAAGAACCGATTCTCAACTTGAATCCATTGAACTACCAAGGGGACCGATAACTTGTAGAAATACAAGTTATTTATGTCACCTTATCTAGATATTGTGGCCAAAAGTTAGTGTATATGCACCGATTGTATGAAAATTAGCTTAGAATTACAATAATTATAAATGATCGCAATTACACCCACTAACACCATAAAGATGGAAGACAAGCCGAATTTTACTCTGTTTTGCAGGAAACCAAGTCACCGCTTGCGCTCAAGGCTCACGAGAAACTGATCAACGCATCTCTGTCACACTGTGCTCGTCAATCACCAATGAAGAGACGATTACCGTAATGACGGTGCAATGCGACAATCGATCCAGAGCTGACTTTCAACCACATGCGGTAATAAAAACAACACCGCATGCGAACTCACGATCGAAAGATGCAGCTGAGCAACACAAAAGCGGAAGATTGAGACACGTGTACAACTAACGGTTATGCATAATTGACGATCTGACTGCATAACAGAAGAAATAATATCCCTCCATCTTTGGAATTACCATAACAATTAGTGGGGACCACAAGGCCAGAGTCAAAGACCTACACCTATAAATACCCCATAGATTTCAAAGAAAACTTATGCTACTTGATACAGGGCGAATTGCTGCTAAAGTGTTGAGAGAAAAAGCTGAGCTGAGTGCTTAATTGAAGAAATCCGAGAAGAAGACGAGACAAGGCCAAGAGGTGAGTCTCAGATCTATTCTGCCAAATACCCGATTCGAAGCTCTGTGTAAAGACCCCTACTACCGGTTGAGCAAGCCTGAGAGGGAAGCTCTTCCTATTATCAGATCCATCCAATCCGGCAAGCAGATCTCCATCGAATTGGTGCTAAGACGTTGGCGCTTGTTTGTATCTGTTATATTTATTTCATCATTGTATTTCACTTTCTCTTTATCTCTTCATTCATACACTATGTATCAAACGCTTAATAGACATATTAAATGTTTCGATAGCTTTCATATACCATTCTCTATCTATTTCCGTTCCTCCATTTTTTTTTTTATAAAAAATGGACGCATTTTCTTTTCTTAAATACTGCATATTCTTGATCTTTTCTACTCAGACCTTCCCCACCCCCAAATTTAGATATATGCTTGTCCTCAAGTATATCTTCTACTAAGGCAAGTACAATATGCAATAAACTAGGGCATACTCTATACCCCGGTATCATCTCCCACTTGCCCTAGACAAGATGTCGCATGTCCTGTAGACCTAAACTCTCCAAATGACCTCCGAACACTTTAGCCGTGAGAGCCTTTGTAAACGGATCAGCAACGTTATGCTCCGACGCGAGCTTTGTGACTATCACATCACCGCGATGCACAATCTCCCTGATCAAATGATATTTCTGTTCTATATGCTTGCCTCTACGATGACTCTGAGGTTCCTTAGAATTTGCCACAGCCCCATTGTTATCACAATAAAGAGTATCGACAAATACATATTTGGAACAACTTCCAAATTTGTAAGGAATTTCCTCAGTCAAATAGCCCCTTAACAGATTCACAAGCGTCTACGTATTCGGCTTCCATAGTGGAGTCTGCGATGCATCCTTGCTTGATGCTTCGCCAAACTATAGCCTCTCCATTTAGAATGAACACCGACCCCGATGTCGATTTCCGAGAATCTCTATCAGTCTGAAAGTCAAAGTCTGTGTATGCTGTAAGGATCAAATCCTTATCTCCATACACGAGCACGTAGTCCCTCGTTCTCCAAAGATACTTGAGGATCGTTTTAACCACCATCCAGTGATCTAATCCTGGATTGGATTGATAACGACTGACAATCCCTACTGCATAGAAAATGTCAGGTCTGGTACATAACATTCATATATTAAGCTTCCAACAGCCAAAGCATAGGGAATCCGTGTCATCTCCTCAACCTCTTGAGGTGTCTTAGGGCATTGATCCTTAAATAATACAATTCCATGCCTAAAGGGTAATAAACCCCTCTTGGAATCCTGCATCTTGTACTTGATCAACATTTGACAATGTACGATGCCTAAGACAAGGCAAACCTTTTGTTCTTACGATCCCGAATGATTTGGATCCCTAGAACATACTGCGCCTCTCCCAAATCTTTCATTTGAAATTGGGCGGTTAGTCATGATTTAATGTCAGTCAGAAAACTTACATCATTCCTAATGAGTAGGATATCATCCACATACAGTACCAGGAAAGCTACTGAGCTATTGATGATTTTCTTGTAAACACAAGGCTCATCAACGTTCTAATCAAAGCCAAACAATTTGACCGCACTGTCAAATCTAATGTTCCATGATCTAGACACTTGTTTCAGCCTATAAATGGACCTATTAATCTTGCAAACTTTTTGCTATTAATATGGAACAACGAACCTCTTTGGTTGAGTTATGTAGATTACCATTCAGAAAGGAAGTCTTGACATTCATTTGCCATATCTCATAATCATAAAATGTGTCTATGGACAGGAGTATCCCGATAGACTTCAACATGACAACAGGTGAGAAAGTTTTCTCATAGTCCACTCCCTTGACTTGGGTATAACCCTTTGCCATGAGTCTAGCCTTAAAGGTCTGCATCTTTCCATCTACACCTCGTTTTCGCTTATAGATCCACTTATACCCTATAGGTTTTACCCCGTTAGGTCGATCTACAAGTTCCCAGACATTATTGAAGTACATAAACTCCATCTCCTGGTTCATGTCTTTAATCCACTTATCTTTGTCAACATCCTCCATTGCTTGCTGAAAAGACAATGGATCCTCGACCTCATCATCAGAAATGATGTTCTAGGCTTCAGTCAAACCCATGCAGCGTTCCGACAGGTTTATAACCCTCCCACTACGTCGAGGCAGTCTCAACTCTTTAGATGGTTGACTATATGAACCAACCTCAACAACTCTTGTTGATCTATCTGTCTGTTCAACAACTATTGTTGAACCCTCAGTAGTCTCACTAGAACTCTCATGTAAAACAAGCTTGCTTTGTGGTTTATGATCCCTGATATGGTATTCTTCCTAGAATATAGCATTTTTTGATACAAACACTTTGTTCTCACTCGGATCATAGAAGTATCCACCCATTATTTCCCTGAGGTAGCCTACAAAAAGGCAAACTTTCGAACGTGGTTTCAACTTCTTTGGGTTAGCCATAAGCACGTAGGCTAGACACCTCCAAATCCTAAAGTGGCGTAAACTACCTTTACAGCCTCTCCACAGCTTAAAAGGTGTTTCAAAAACACTTTTCGAGGGAACATTGTTCAAAATATAACACATAGTCTCCACTATGAATCCCTAAAATGAGTCTGGAAGATGAGTATAACTCATCATAGACCGAACCATGTCCAACAAGGTTCTATTTCTCTTTTCTGATACACCATTTTGCTGAGGTGTACATGAGATCAAGAGTTGGGATGTAATTCCATGTTCTATCATATAGTTCTGGAATTGATGGTCTATATACTCTCTACCACGATCAAATCGTAGTGTTTTTATCTTCTTACCTAACAAGTTCTCAACTTCAGCCTTATACTCCTTGAACTTGTCAAGGGCTTCAGACTTACATTGCATTAGGTAGAGATACACGTACCTTGAATAATCATCTATGAAAGATATGAAATATTCATACCCATATTGAGCCTTAACACTCATCGGACCACAGAGGTCTGAATGTATAAGCTCCAAGGTTTCCTTGGCTCTATAACCTTTTCCAGTAAAAGGTCGTTTGGTCATCTTGCCTTTAAGGTATGATTCACATACCGGCAAAGAGTTTTCTTCTAAACTCTTTAGAAGTCCACATTTCACCAACTGTTCAATCCTATTAAGGTTGATATGACCTAACCTTAGATGTCAAAGATGGGTGTTTTCCTGAGGAGAAACCTTTGGTCTTTTTGCTGTTGTCTCCGTACTGAACATTTCAGTATTAAGCAAGGCTTGTATGACTAATGGCCTTAGTATATATAAGTTATTTTCCATTGAACCAAAACCAATCTTCATACCATTCTTGAAAATAAACACTTTACTCTCAGAAAAGGAGACAATATAACCTTGTTCAATGAGACAAGAAATCGAGATTAAGTTCCTCTTGATATGAGGAACTACAAAAACATTATCCAGTAACAAATAACCACGGTGCATCAAGGGTCGAGACTTGAGGACACTCCTCAACCATGACAAACTTGAGATCGTTTACCACGAAATATGTTTTAACGGACTCTTTCCACTGTATGAAATCGGTCAAACTAGAGGCATTTAACGAAAAAACATTCATGTTGCTGAAAAAGAAACACATAGACCTACTTTAGGTTTTAAGCAAATAATCATTGAAAAACATACAACATCTAATACAGTTTAGCAAAACTGAAATGAACCATGTGTGACATCTAATTTCGCAATGACGTTTCAAAGGTTTAGGACAAAAGCTGCCGAAGGGTGGTCAATTTATCCCTCCTCTAAAGTGAGACATTCTCAACTAGCCATTAATACCGGAACAACTCTTGCTCCTATAACGACTAGTCATCATTGATTTAATCAAAAAATCATTAACGTGCTTAACAATTTTCCATGAGTGTGACCCGTCATTTTAGGCCCTAGAGTTCCACCCCAAACAGCCAATCCGAAGTGAAAAAATCCGATTAGGGCAAAAACTAAAGTGACCCTATCTATTTATGGAGTTCACCTTGATATTGATCAACTGCACAAAACCCATTTGAAGGGGGGACGCTCCCAGGGCGCCATGAGAGAGTACAAGAATGATCTCACGGTGCGAACCAATGAAAGAGACCGCAAGATGTATTGTCACACACCTTTCACTCACTTACTATGAATACTCTCTTCGTCCACTCGATATTGACTCATGCAAACGCCATTCGAAGGGGGATGCTCCCAGGGAACCATGAGGCCAAGCATGAATCTCACGGTGTGAACATTTAGGGAGAAACGTGAGTGGAATCATTGACATATCATATATATCTCTTCCTCCCACCGAGTATTTTATAACCTAGGGTTTAGTTTACTTAGAAAAAACACGGCTAAGAATTTTAACTAAGTGACTTTTTAGGTTTTCCCAAGAGTAACTCTTACCTTGGAAAGTTTAACAACTTTTGATCATCATTTATTAAACTCTTTAACGAAGTCTTTGATCAACTGTCGCATGCTTGCAGAAAATCTATCTAATTCACCTTTCCTGGTAGGTTCCTAGGTAGGGGTGTTATATTTCTGTCAGCTTAAGTACCCCAACCTAGATAGAACATGCCTTAGATAAAGGTTCCTTATAGATAGATTTCATACAAATTTAATCTTTTATGCCAATCAATTTAATCCTATTAAACCGATTCAAAAGATTAAACTTAGGTATCTAATCGCATTAGAACCCTGAACTTAGGTCTATTTCAATCCAATTTTAAAACCCTTTTTAAATATGAGTTCACCCTAAGTTCGCATGCAACTCTTTCTTATTGATTTTAGTTCTAATTTCCATTATAAAGCTAATAACAGAAACAACCAAAACCATCCACAACGTGAAGCAAACATATACAAGGCATTCATAACTTTTATAAACAAGCCTAAGTGTCATGCACCATGCATTGTTAATTCATTGCCACTTTTATATAACACTTATACTACCAAAAAAGAACCAAGCTAAAATGCTTCCATTCACCCTTATACTATAATGCTTATAATATAAACACTTTCACTTGATAGCTTTCTCCGTAAGCTCTTTCCGAATCAAGTAACTCTCTAAATTTAGGAAAACATTTTTCCTTTTATCTCACGGTTATCATAAAACCACTAATAACCTCTCACTCAATCGGTTATTAGAGAAAAAGATTTAATTATCAAATAATTAATATTATTATAAATAAACATGATAACCAATTTACCATATTATATTTATAACCTATAGTTTAATATTTCATCTCATGAAACATATAAACCATAGTTCTTTTTCTATTTTATGGTACTTAATGTAAATCATATTTACATTAATCTTCCACTTGATGTATCTCATACATTACACCAATTATATCATATATAATTGAATTTTCTCTTGTTAATTTGAACACTTCAAATCAACCCCAAGAACTGATTCTCAACTTGAATCCATTGAATTATCAAAGGGACCTTATGGACCTGTAGCTTGAAGCTCTAACCATACATGAATAACTGACTGAACTCTTTAGTCATGGGATCCACCATCCGTTAACTGCTGGGTGATAACGGGCATAAATGCATGTTATCATAGTGCTAAGTTCTTAAACAATGTTGGATTGCGTTGATGAAATATGTTAAATTTCATCCATTAAGTATAAATTCTATAATATTGCGGTCGCATGCGTTCAGTGCATTAGAATTATTGATTTTTGTATTTTTGTGCAGAATATGCGTTAACGCAATGCAAGACTACGATCATAGGAAATCATTGGTCGAGCGCAACTTCATCGCAAGGCTTTGCGTTGATCATGCTCGCAAACATTCGCTCGAGAAGGATCGTCGCAATTTGGTTAGTGCAACATGGTGGGCGCATCTGTGTGAAAGGCCAATTAAGAGCGATGGGACAAAAAGCTGATGACAATCGAATCCAAATTAAGACGACAGCCGATAACGGTCACAAAGTACATTCAGCTTTATCGGTGATAATTATTCGGCGCATTAATAAGGAATTAAAGTTGTCCCATCTGTACAACCGGCTCTATAAATACCAAGTGCATTCTTCAGAAAAGGGGTTCACCACTTTTACAATCTTTTGTTCCACGAGTTCACGCCTCTGTTCATAGTTTTCTTTCATCTTAAGGAAGACACGAGGGAGAAAGTTGTGCCGGTAGATCGCTTCGGTAAGCTTGGGAGAGCATTGGAAGCTTCAAAGACAGGGAGAGGGCCGACGCCTTCAGAAGTGGGAATATCTTTAGATCAGAATAAAGATTCCAGTGTAAAAAGCCTCGGTCAGCAAGGAATTGCTACCAGGCTCTCTACCTTAAAATTCCATTGGCATTTTGTACTCAACTTATTTATAAGAATGAAATTTCTTTCTCTATATTTGTTCACTCTCTATGAACGCATGAGTAGCTAAATTAGTTGAATGGGTTGAGAAGCATTTAGCTAGGACAACTAGGGAATCTTCATTCTTTGCAATTATCTTGTTTATGTATGCTTCATTCGTCCATTAGGGATACTCTGGAGGGTAGTCTAAGGACAGGATCTAGACTTGGGAAGATCAGGTCAGAATCTAGGCTCGGGAGAGTCAGATTAGAACGCATAATACAAGAGATAGGCGTAGGAATTAGCACTATTTGTTATCAACGCATCACATGCATCCTAGAGATAGGATACGATTGTATGCGGTCACCTTGCTTTCATGCATTTTGCATCATCATATAGGACAAAAGTAAATACTTAGGAATAAGCTCTATGGACACTTTTCATGCAACACATGCGTCCTAGATTTAGGAGCATTGCATTTACATTGGAAAATGACTTGCTGTTCATGGTAGTAACATGATCGTATAGTATGATGCATTCCCAAGTAACGCTAGCTAAAGATCTTCTTAACCCGTTCATCGCATACTCATTGCATCTATCAACGCAACTTTCATTTCTCAAATCCGCCGCATTTAAACAATGCATCTATCAACGCAAACTCATATTCCCCAGCAACGACACCAAAAACTTGATGCGGTATTTTATGAAGTGGAAATATGGATGATATGCGTTGATGGAATTGTGTTGTGCACTCAAGTTTTTGGCGCCGTTGCCGGGGACTTCGGCAAAATAGTTTGTTAATGGTATTTTTTTATTTCTTTGTAGGACTTTCAATCTCTGGCGAATTATGACTCGGAGATTGAAAGGACTTTTAGACGAAGATTAAGAAACCGTCAACAGCAACCACAATCCGATAAAGAAGAGATGGTGGAGCAGCTTGAAGGTGGAGCACCAAACGATAACAATGTCATGGAGAATCCGATTATGTTGGCAAACGATTGTAATAAGCCCATTAAGAACTATGCATCACCAAACCTCTATGATTTCTCTCCAAGAATCATGAGGCCTGCCCTCGACGAAAGCAGATTCGAAATGAAACCATTGATGCTACAGATGATCCAAACTACATGTCAATTCGAGGAAGACGTGCCGAGGACCCGCACGCTCACCTCTGAAGTTTTATTGAAATCTGCAATACTTTTGTGTTCCCGAATATCTCAACCGAGGAAGTTCGACTAACTCTGTTTCCCTTTTCTTTATGTGATCAGGCGAGAAATTGGGCATATTCTCTCAAACCGGGAGAGATAACTTCATGGGAACAGGTGGTGGAAAAGTTTATGAAGAAGTATTTTCTACCAACTGAGAACACTAGGAGAAGAAAATTAATAACAAATTTTGAACAAGAAGATGACGTATTGCTCAGCGATGCTTGGGCGAGGTTTAAGCGGCTGGTAAGAGACTGTCCACATAATGGCTTACCAGACTGCCTGCAAATGGAGATTTTCTACCAAAGATTGAATCCCTCTTCGCAGACCGCTGCCAATGTGATAGCCGTTGGTGACCTGCTCGACAAAACATATGTGAAGGCTAAGAGTATACTTGATAGCATTTCCAAAAATCACGAGGATTGGAGGGAAAGCGATCAGAGATTAAGAATCAAAGAAAATGACACAAACAATGGGGCCATCGCATCCCTGCAAAATCAAATGACTACGATGATGAGCTTAATACAAGACATCGCAATTAATAATACGGGAGTGAAGAAAGGGTAGGTCAGTGAAATTACTCAAACGGCCGCAAGTTGTGTCATTTGCGGTGATGCTCACCCGATGGAAGAATTCCCAACAAACCTACAGTCGGTATGCTTCATGAGAGATAACCCCTATTCCAATACATATAACCCCGGGTGGCGAAACCACCTAAATTTTGCTTGGAAGAATCAACAACAAAATTTTCAACCTGTGGCGTAAAAAGAAGGGCCACCAGGATTCTTTCAACGCAACAATGGTCAACTAAGCAAAAACAAGTAGCTTACGACAACCACTGCAGTCCTCTTCTTTGGAAAGCCTGTTGAAGCAATATATAGAGAAAAACGATACGATTCTTCAAGTCAAGCCATGTCCATCCACAATCTTTAATTACAGATGAGTTAGATTGCGAGTGAGCTGAAAAATAGACAGCAAGAAGCGTTGCCCAGCTCAACTGAGCTCCCTCGCAATGCTGGGGGTAATGGGAAGGAACAATGCTTAACAGTCTCCTTGCTAAGTGACGACACGACTGTGGAATTAGGGGAGAAGCGCATTTCGACCAACTTGAATGCGGTGTTAACTGAAGACCGGCTAACCTATAGTTTGGAGAAGCCCGAGAAAATAGACCCTGAAGTTGCATTCACCCTTAAGCATCTAAATATTGAAACAAAAGAAGTCCAACCACTAGTGACTCCACAAAGATTGAAAGAGGAACAAAATGAGGAAGAAAATATCGTAATAGTGGCTGTAACACAAAATGCTATGATCCCACCTAAAATGGGTGATCTGGGAATCTTCACGATCCCATGCTTTATCGGAGAGACCTTCAGTGGCCAAGCACTATGCGATCTTGGGGCAAGTATAAACATAATGCCACTATCAATCTTCAAACAATTGAATGCCGACACACTTACGCCCACAAAGGAAACTCTCATGCTCGTGGACAGATCTCGAATACATCTTGAAGGAGAGTTGAAAAATGCCGCAATCTTAATCGATAAATTCATACTGCCGGCAGACTTTCTCATTTTGGATTATAAAGCGGACGAAGATGCGCCCATCATATTGGGACGACCATTCCTTTCAACCGGTCGTGCTCAAATTGATGTGCGCAAGGGGGAAATCGTAATGAGCATTCATGGGGAAAAACTCCAGATTAAGGCAGTAAAGACCCTAGAAGACAAAGAAAAGAGAGAAAAGCCACCATGGACGTGAACAAACCAGCCGGAAATAAGTGGTCCCTGCGTTATCAAATGATCGCAACATATCAGGGACACAAGTTTTGGGAAACATAGATTCTTCAACTCTTCTCCATCACTCGGAATTTTTACTATCTTTTCAATTCTGATCTATCCTTATTTCACTATCACTATCTTTATTTCAAAAAAAAAAAAAAATATATATATATATATGTGATAACAAGTTTTATTTTGTTTAAAATAATTTGATCCTCTCTTTGTTTCTCTTGCAACGATTGAGGCGCTGGATTGCGAAGATGTTACGCGAAGAAGCACTTATCTTATTTCATCATCGCAATCCAAAGAAGAGAGATCGCCGCAAAGATGTATGCTACAATACGGGCGACAGTGCAAAATTTGGGGGTATACTCTTCCTTATCTTTATTTCCAATTTTGCGCTATCACATTGCATTTTAGTGTTCAAAGTTTTATCACTGCATCCTCTTTAATCACCACAATCATTTGACATAGATAAATTTAGTGAGTTACCGCATTATGTTTCTTTGCCAAGTATGATTTCAATGATGAAAAATATGCTTTTATTTCTTTTGTATATATTAAAGTCAACTTAATCTTAAGATAGTCACCTTATAAAATATTTCTAGAAGTTAGGGGTTTGCTAGCTTTCTTTCAAGCTCTCTTTACAACGCATTCTAGAACATCACATTACTTATTTTAATCTTTTGGCAATGAGGACATTGCCGCATTTTAAATTTGGGGGTGAGGTATTTATTTTCGACCTTGCTATTTTCTTTCAAAAAAAAAATATTTTGAGAATAACAAATCCACTGTCAATGCAATCCCATGTTGATAAGAGTTAAGTTGTGAAAGGCACTTACCCGTAATTGGATGTCCGCATGACACACGTGGGGGCAAGCCAAAACGAAAGTAAGTCACCAGGATCAACGCATAAATCAATGACCGCAACTCCACTGCCAAATAGGTATGAGTTTAGTCTGAGAAAGAGTGCATTGCTCGTAGTTGGATGTCCGCATGACACACGTGGGGGCAAGCCAAAACGAAGGCAAGGCACTCCGATCAGCGCAAGGTTAGAAAAAAAAATATCAATGAAGAAATTTTTTGTGCAAGGGAAAATCATTTGTCACCCCGGTAGAAAATTTTCTTTTTGAAATAAATCATGCGAGTTCCGAAATTTAGCAAAGTCCTTTTGAAAGTTAAACTTGCAGTCCCTAGGTCTTAGAAATATTTTAAGAAGAGACTTGAATAAGACTTAAGGAAATTCTGGTATATAGGATTCGAACGAAGTATTCTTGAGAAATCTAGGAAAAAGAACTTTGTGGTTGACTTACTAAAGGAATCTTTAGCTTATGCTTGACACAAGCATGATTTTAAGTTTGGGGGTGTGATGACATGCAGAAATGCATGTTATCTTAGTCATTTTACTTAGAATTATGAAGGTTGTTAGGCAAAAATTGCATCGACCATGATAGGAATTCACCAGAATATGAGTTTACATCGATCAGCATTATGAATCTCAGCTAACCCATTACTTTGCGTTAATTATGCGTTTAATGTTCTATTTTAGTAGCTAATGCTGGAAATGAACGCAAATGCAGAAACTGGACCACCGCCTAGACGACCGCATGTGGAGAAACACTCCATCATAAAGCTAAACACGTCGATCAACGCATGGACGTTGCGGTAGTCATCCGTATGCGTCCATCGCATGGAAGTTGCGCTCGTCAAGCAATTGCGGTCATCATGTAGAGTTGCGGTGTTAAGATAATGTGGCCATTGAATGATTGTGACAACGCATTCTAATGGGATCAACGCAAGGTAGGTCGAATGAACGCATCAATGCATCTACCTCGAGAAAATCCAAAGTTGATGCTGACATTTCATCTACCGTGTCGTTGGTGGTAGAGGTTCAGTAAGGACTGAAACGCCGAATGTCAGACTCAGAGCAGTCCAACTAATGTCGTCGGTGGTCCAAACTCTATAAATAAAAGCCGATGAGCAAAATTCTAAGTCATCCGGGGGAGGATCCTTGTGAACCGGGGACTTTCCTCGTGATCCAGACAAACTGCGTGAGAAGATGCCTGAGAGTTCTTTACCTTCTTCATCCATTCTGAGTGACGACCGAAGCTAGATCTCGAGAGAGTCAATTCCTCCGCCCATCCATGGCACCACCGGCAACCTTGACGCACATCCGCTGGAAGCAAAGTTTTGCTTCCAGCCGATCATTTCTTTTTCTATATTGTATTGTATGACATTTTGAATTAAGAAATTAATACAATGTGTTTTCAATGCATTTCTCTGTTCCTTCGACTCCATCTCCATCTTTCTGTTT